>NC_085863.1:56075259-56215259 GCF_034702125.1 Engraulis encrasicolus
AACAGATAAAATGGACTCAGCCTTCCTCAAAGTGGCTTTTTTATACAGGTCAGTGAGGCTGCTTTGCTGGGCACCTATAATTTTGCCACTGACCTTCACGATTTTGGCAAGGGTGTTTTTTCGCTTTCACACTGAGGTTATTAAACCAACAGCAAATAGAAAAAGATAAAACCGACTCAATGTAGGACCTATAAAAGAGTGTCATCATGGTTTTGTCAACATTAAATTTGGCCAGCTTGCGTAAACAAAACAGACGTTGTTGGCTCTTTTTGCAAATATTTTCTGTGTTGATGTTAAAATTTAATTTAGTATCAATAAAACTACCCAGGTACTTATAGGAATCTACCACATCCACAGCCTGCCCTTTAATGGTAGTAGTCAGAGCAGGGAGGGTTTTACGCCTGAAGTCAATGATCATATCTTTGGTTTTTGAGACATTCAGGTGCAGGTGAGAACTATCACACCAGGCAATAAAATCATCTAAGATGGGACCATGATCTGTTTCGTTCCCCTGGAGAAGGCTGAGGACCTGTGGTGTTCGGGTCATTTTTGACCCGTGATAACAAAACCATAAAAATACCTAGCCATAAAATACCTAAAAACACTAGTTCTCATCAAATATTGTTTTTCATCTCATAGCTAACTTGGTATGTATTCATATCCATGGAAATACTACTTTATTTATTCATCTTTTTGACTTTACAGGTCTTTTATTTTACATTATGCAAATCGTTTTTGATGACCAAAACTATCAAAACCTGCATAAATTCACTATTAATACCTCCTAAAGTGATACAATTAGTGATTATGTTGTCCATGTATTACAGCTGATATGAGAGTAAAACAACCCCCAAATTTCTTTTATTAGTTTTTCTCTTATATTAAAAAATATCATCAATAGTGTCATTTGTGGTGTTTGGGTCCATCCCATCCCAAAGAGATTTATAGCAGGATAAAGACCAAATGTCAACTAAATTAGTTTTTCAGTGCATAAAATCAATGTTTAAATATGTTGACTTGGTGTTTTTCAATATTTATATGATTTTAGTGTGGTAAATATACAAAATAACAATTCTGTCAGAGTCACAGCTATTCTGCCAATCTAATGCAAAGATATTGGAAATGAACACCTCAATGAACATGAAAAAAGTCACACTATTGATCTGAATCCACTATGCTATGAACATGGACCATTATCTCATTGCCACATCAATTTTTTGGAAAGTATAAGACCAGTTCTACATGTTTGGGTGCCATTATGAGTTTTTGATACGTTTTTTGGAAAAAATAATGTGTAAAAATGTATTTTGCAAACAAATGTGCAACAAATCTCATTATATAATGCAGAAATGGATTCCCTGACTATGAAAACAGATGAGTAGACACCAGAAATACATCTGTACTCCTTTCACAACAGGAGATATGACGTATTGTAGTGTATGGGACTGTCCGGCGGCCATATTGGATTTGTAATATGAAAAAGCTGGCAAAAAAATGTTTAGGCAAGAAATATATTTTCCTCATCATAAATCACCAAACTGAAGACAAAGGGCAACCAACAGCTTTTCAGAAATGCATACAACAACCAAAAATCTATGCCGGGTCAATTTTGACCCGAACACCACAGATGTAACTTTTTTTTTTTTTGGACCTTTAAAATTTACTAAAATGATAAAACATATTTTTTTGTGTTGAAATGATTGTGACTGAGGATTAGATGAAGCCTCATTCGAAGAAAATAAAGGAAAGTGTGTTTCTTTCACACTAAAACTTGAAAACGGGTCAAAAATGACCCAAACACAACAGAAGGGTTAATAATGAGGTGGCAAGGGGAATGGATTTATGGTTAGGCTAACCATGTTAGCTACTAGATGTCACTCTCCGCCACTTGCTCTCCTGCCTCCTCAAAACCTCAAGAGTAAAAAAGATGTTTGTTACGGATGTGTTTAGACTATGCTGTTTGTCCCTTGATGCTAGTCTGCCCTTTTGTGACCTGGCCTGATTGGTAGCACCTGCCTGCTCAGGACAGGCTTTCTTTTGACAGGTTTGTTTGTGTAGCAAAGTGGAAAATTAGATGTTTATTTTTAAGATTAATAACCAACAGCACGACTACGCCACCTACGGGGGGTTAGGCCGTAGGAATTAACCCCTTTGGTATAGCTATGAAACACTAGGCAACACAGGTTCGTTGTACCAAGCCAGAAACGAGGATCCCAAATGAGTCTTATTTTTTTTATTAATTGCAGTCACTTGTTCATTATAAATACAACGTGCAAACAGCAAATTCAACAATCTCATTCACACACATAGCACAGAAGCGCACTTAGTCGCCGAGATGACGCTACAGGAGATGGTGAACCAAATTCCCCGCCCACAAATACCCCAGTAATTAAAAGGGAAAATAAACCACAGCAAATCGGTAAAGAAAATACACATGCAAATAAACACAAAGCAAATTAGAATAACACACTTAAATAAGAAACATGCAACACACTTTACAAATTACAAGTGGCATTTAGGGGTATGGATGAGGCCACGGGATCCTGTTCGCCGGCAAGACGGGCAACAGGTGCGTGTCGGCGGACAAACAATCAACTGCGCTCTTGCGCAGTGCATTCGGTCTCCCCACCAGACATAAAACAAGTTTGGGTAAACAGTCTCTCCAAACAAAACGGCAGCTAGGCGGAAGCGGGCACGTCACACCGAGTCCTTGCACCTGGAGGCCGCTGACGAGAACAACAAATGCAGAAACACTCCAGTCATTAACTTGCACGGGAATAAAATAACTAAGCTGAGGGTGCGTGCCAAGTAAGGCAAAAGTCCAACATGCCTCAATGACTACCGTCCAGTGGCTCTGACATCAATGGTGATGAAGTGTTTTGAGAAGCTAGTGAAGTCCTTCATATGTACATCCCTGCCTATCTCATTTGACCCTCTCCAGTTTGCCTATAGAGAGAACAGGTCAAGGGACGATGCCATCTCAAATTTGTTGCATACCACACTATCACATCTAGACAGAGGAAAGGGTAATTATGTGAGAATGCTGTTCATTGATTATAGTTCAGCATTCAACACCATAATTCCCCTCACTCTTGTCAAGAAGATGAAGTCACTGGGGCTAGACTTACCTCTATGCAACTGGGTGTTAAACTTTCTCACAAGCCGCACGCAAGTTGTTAGAGTAGGTGGCACAACATCTAACACCCTCACCATCAGCACTGGCTCACCTCAAGGTTGTGTGTTAAGCTCCCTACACTACAACATTTACACCCATGACTGCAGAGCCAGCAGCAGTCAGAATTCCATCATCAAGTTTGATGATGACACTGTAGTGGTGGGACTGATCAATAATAACGATGAACAGGCATAAATGAAGTTTCTAACATCTCACAATGGTGCCAGCACAACAACCTGGCACTAAACGTAAGCAAGACTAAGGAAATGGTGGTGGACTTTCGGAAAAAGAGGGGAAACTACACTCCACTTTCCATCTGCAAACAACCAGTTGAGAGGGTAGAGTGCTTTAAATACCTTGGTGTTCACATCACAAATGACTTAACATGGACAAACAACACACACAACATCATTAAGAAATCCAGGCAGAGACTGTACTTTCTGCGCCTGTTGAAAAAGTTCAAAGTTTCCACACCCATCCTAAAAGCCTTTTACTCCTCAGCAGTGGAGAGCATCTTAACAGGGTCCATCATCACCTGGTACGGAAACGCCACAGTGCGTGAACAGAAAGAACTACAAAGGATAGTGCGCTCTGCTGAGCGCTGTATTCGTCAACCTCTGCCTGCCGTGAAAGACATATACACAAAGACAGTGCTATCTAGGGGCCCATAACATTCGCAAAGACCAGTCACACCCAGGATATGGGACATTTAAAAAAATGAGATCTGGAAGGCGACTGTGCTGTCACAGAGCTAGAACTGAAAGACTGAGAAAGAGCTTTTTTCCTCATGCCATTTGCTTACTGAATTCCTCCTAATTACTTTGATTGAACACACACACACACACACACACACACACACGACACACACACACACACACACGCACACACACACACACACACACACACACACACACACACACACACACACACACACACACACACACACACACCTTTTATTTTTATTTTTATTTTATGTCTTCTTCACCCTTCACACTTGTTTTGCAACGGCCATGCATTTCATTACAAGTGACACGAAAGTGTCTCTATGTACATGACAAATAAATATCCTTGAATCCTTGAATCCTTGAAGTACCCACCGTTACGCACGTTGCGCGGTCGTACCCAACTGCTTCAGAGGGGTCACCAGTTGCCACACGGGTTATCCCACACGACCAGGTTATCTGACTAAAAATACAAAGTGGGTCCAAGTCAGACACCAGCCATAACAAAATAAAGACAACAGTATTACGCGTGGGTGTTACCGCAAGTTACCCTAGGCAGAAATACAGCGCACTTCTCGCAGTTCCTGTGCGCAATACAGCCAAGACTGTTTAACGGCGGACCAATGCTTTAGGTTTTAACGCGGCCTCCAGTAAGCAACACGGCGTGCCCTCGCCAAACGGTGTGGTCTGGCTGGAGCGGAAGACGTCAGCCCCGAAGGACGTGGCGTCTCCCGCTTTATAGCCTTCTGCCCGCCTCCCCGCTGTCAGTCAAACCACAGTGCCAGGTTACCAAGGGGGGGGGGGATGGGGAAATAATTGTAAAGGACTTGGAGACTGTACAAACAAAAGACAGAGAAAATGTGTTTGAGTGTCCTTTGAAATAAAAAGATTTAACAAAAAAAAAAAGTTTGTACTGCTGTGTCAAGTCTCGGGTTTTGAATGAAGGCAAGACAACACAAGTTAGTGCAGGGGGCCAGGAACCTGGTTCGAAAGCCACATGTGGCTCTTTTGGGAACTGGTATACAATGTTTTTAAAATGGCTCTCACGAAAATGTCTTTTTTTTTAAAAATGGCTTTTATGGCTCTCTTCACCAAAAAGGTCACTTACCCCTGGTATAGCGCATTTCATTAAACAGGTGCAATTTAAATTCAATGTCCTTCACATGAAAAGAAAAGGTAAAGAAAGGAAACAAGAAAGTCAGACAAAATTAAAACATTCAGATAAACAGTGCGTTGCAGTGGGTCCAGTGGTGCAAATTGCAGGAAAGAGAGGACAACCCCAAAAACCACTGGACAATACAGAACTGCATGACAGGGAAACTGAAAAATTTAGATTACTCTACCCATCCTCTTCACTCTGAATTTGAACTGCTGCCCTCTGGGAGGCGCTACAGGTCACTCATTGCAAGGAGAAATATCTACATTCTATCAAATGCAATTTCCTTGGACAACAAGCAATATCAAATTTTTGCTTTAAAGCTATTAGGTGTAGGGTCTGGAACTACTGCATGACTTGTATATGTGTATGCTGGGAAGGGTGGTTGGAGGAGGGTGGAACGATTTGTGTGTTTTTGTCTCTTTGTGTTTTTTTCCCGTAGCAATTTTCATGCTGAAATGATAATAAAGTCTATTCTATTATCTATTCTAGTGGTTATTCTATGTACACACACACCGGGGCGGATTAAGAAATGACGGCCCTCTGGGCCAGACATTGTCTTGGCCCCTAAACCTCACCCAAAAAATGCACCTTAACCCTGTTAATCGGACATATACAGTACTCACAGCTAGCAGGTAACTCACTATGATCCACACCAGTATTTCCATGCTATAGAGTTTGGCAGAACTATACGTATAGGCGAGTACATTTAGGGTTTAACCCCAAAAAAATTGATACAAAAGATTTTTTATGGATTATATTGGACCTGCTAAATGACATACTAAAAATCTAGTAAAATCTGACTTTGGGAAATGAGTTATTTTCAACATGACTGCCATATGCTTATTATATGGTTCAAGAGACACTCCAGGTGAATAGGCCAAAAAAAATTAACTTGCCGATCTCACCATCCAGTGATTACTCACATAGGCCTATTTGTGAGAAAAAAATGTATTGCAAGTTTTCTGAAATGTTATGTTTTAACAATGTAATTAGACTATATCTAATTAAATATGCATTACATTTCAAAATACAAAAACTCAACATTTGAAAAAGCCAAGCTCAAAATTACTCTTTTATTTTGTTTCTAGTAAGCCAGAAGATATCTTTAGAAGAGATTATGGACATCTCTTTTTGTTTTGTAGTAAATCTAAACATCTTTGTGTAGACACACCAGCTAGCATTTTTTTTTTCAAAACGTGATTATTTAACATCTCTCTTAGATGTAAATAATTGAGTTTTATGTTTCTCAAGTTCTTCCAGACATTCTTTGAGTCTGGTGGTATCATTCTTAGTATGTATCAAGGGCATGGTGCTGTCCTCAAATCATAGCCTCTCCACAGAGGTGGCTGGTGAGCTGGTGGGCTGGTGCTGGGAATCCTATTTGCCATGTACACCACGTCACTGGGCCATGTTATCTGTTCTCACAGCTTCTCATACTACTGTTACACCGATGAAGCACAGTTATACCTGTAGGCTACTTTGTGCCAGGTGACTCCACAGTCAACGCACACATTTCCGCTTGCCTCTCTGAACTATCCACAAGTATGAAGAAATGCCACCTTCAGTTCAGCCTCGCTCAAACTGCGTTGCTGATGATCCCAGCCAAAGATTTAGGTTGCCATGATATCGAACTCAATATGGATTCTGCTACTGTTGCCTCAAATAAGGCCACAAGACATCTACTGTAGGTGTCATTGTTGATGATCATCTATCATTCTCTGACCACATAGCCTCAGTTTCCCAGTCATGTCGCTTCTCACTGTTAAATATACATAAAATCAGACTGTATCTGACCTGAATGACTCATCATGCCCTAATTGAATACAAGGCCCTGGCCCTTGCCTATAAAGCTACAACAGGCCCTACTCTGGCTCACATGAAAGCTATGCTAAGGCCCTATGTTCCTTTCAGGACATTGTCTGTCTCCAGTACCAACCGTTTCACCTTGCCCTCTACTTACACATGTAGTGGCTCCTGTCTATTCAGTTCAGCTGCTGAAAGACCCAAAATACCTAGTTACACCTTGATTCATCACTGATGATGTGCCCTGACAAACAGCACATGGATATTACCATAGCAGTAGTGTCTTTATCCACCCTAACAGCAATCCAACCGAACAAATCCTGAAAACATGTTAACTCATGCCAATGTAATTATCATGTAATAACCTTTATTTTAAAAAAAACTTTGATCTTGAAAATGACACCTTTCCTGAAGTTAGATTTTCCTAGATTTTCAGTTAGTAAGGACAGCTGGATGTATTGAAATCAGTTGAAAAACCTTTTGTATCAATTTTTTGGGGGTTTGGTGTATTTTGGCCATAGATGTACTCGACTAGTATGTACATAGTGTGTGCTCAGAGGAACGGCAACACAGTTTCAGCAGGGGTTGCTGTTGGTGGGTGGACAATTTGTGTAGGAGGTCTGGTGGCCCTCCTGCAGATTTTTTTTTTTCAATTTTTAGATACAATTTCCTGCATTCTAAACAATTTTAGGGCAAGGAATGGCAAATCTCATCTCACTCCCTCAGATTTGAGATGTTGAGATGACAAAATGAATGTCACATGGCCACGCATGTGATGCTATGCTGAGATTACTTACCATCAGTCATGACTGAAAGCCCTAAAGCATTATTTTAAAGGCAGAATCCACCAAACAGTAGGTAGGCCTACACACAGCACAGTCATTTTTGTAGCAACCACAATCAATGGTATCAACTCATGAACCCAAATAATTGGAAAGATGATTATTGCAAAGGTGGTTTTGAAGGCCGGTGGGGCCATGGGGCCAATCCGCCTGGCCCTTTGGTCCCCTGGGGCACCCCACCCTCAGACCTGACTTGGCCTATGGGACTATACCAGTTCATTGTACGGTACACTATATTGGATGGCACATGAAGCACTTTGGAAAGTTGGCTAGGCCTAGGGACTATCCCAGTTCATTGTGCACTATATTGGCTGGCACATAAAGCACCTTGGAAAGATTATTATTGCGAAGATGGTTTTGAAGGCCAGTGTGGGTCGTGGCCGTGAGGCCAATTTGGCCTGGCCCCCTGGGCCAGGGTCCGGTAGGCCCGTGCATCAATCCACCCCTGCACACACACATATTTTTCTTTTTTATTTTCTTTTTTTTTTTTAATTATTATTCCTTCAGCAATGAACACTCAATTTTGTTGTGCTCGTCACAATGACAAATATAAGATATTCTATATTTTATTCTATTCTATAAAAGTTGCCTCTCCCCACTTTGTGTTGACTTTTGGAATTACCAGCAAATTCTTCTCCGTTGACCTTAGAGACCTGGTTTCATACCGTTGAAACATATCCAGTAGGTAGCTGGGTCCCATCCCATTTAATGATTTGAACAGAGGAAGCAATGCCTCAAAATTAATTCTGTAGCTCAGTGGGAGCCAATGCAGCAATCTCAAAATGGGAGTAATGAGTGTTGAGTGTTGTTGTCCCTCTGCAGTCACCCATCGACTCCCATTGCAATTTGTTGACTCCGCTTTCTATTTTGATGGGCCCAATTCGCCCAATTTAGTAGGCTATCACTTTCCTGGTGAACCAGAAGCTATGTGTTGACACCCAGGGCTACTGGTTCACCAGGAAAGGCTATCACGCCATTTCAGCATCATGTGTATGTGGGAAAGAATCTAAACATCGCCAAATAATAAATAAATAAAACCGTTTGGGTGAATAATTCGCTTATGGGTTCACCCTTTGGGTGAATTATGCGCTTACTTTTCAATGCCAGCTTTTCGCCGTCAAGGCACAAAGCAGTGAGCTCCAGTGCCAGCGTTTATCAAATTCACACGACTGCAAACCAATTACGAATCAAAGAAAGCACCTGGGGTCCACGCGCCCGGCAGCAGAAAACGAATGAACCTCCCTTGCAATATGTCCGATAACATCAGTAACACACTGTATGTCAAATGGCCCATCTGTCTACTGGTAGTTCGAACACTAGGCCTATGTTTCAGTGCGCAGCGCACACTGACTACTCACTGAAACGTAGTGGCAGAATGTTTGCAAAGTCGCTGCATATTAAAAGGGAGGCTCATACATACTCTAGTCTTCTGAGCCCGAGTTTGTGGACTGGAGAAAAGCGGAGGAAAATGAATGTTATGAAAGAAAAAAAGCTAACCAAAGGTTACAGGTCCACGTTTAGAGGAAGAGCTAGCCTATGCGCTGCTGGTCGCCTGTCAACTAATTACGGTTCCATGTCGTGGAGCGTTATGCAATGCAAACGCCCCTCTATCCGAGTACAAACATCTGTGTCAAATACTGCCTGCCGACTTCTAAATCGTTCTTTTCCGCGAGTTTCTGATGAACCAAAATGGCTGAGCACAACACGACACTATCACACAACATGATAAAGTCCCCTTCACGTTTGACAACCTCATGAGCCGAATTGTAGGCCTATCACAAGACCGTAAACACCACTCACAGTGGTGTTGGTGTGCTGTGGAGAAGGAACGAAGTTGCCTCCCACTGTCCAAACGCAAAAAAATGCCAGAAATTGAATGCCCCCCTCAGTTGTCTCACAATGCAATAAGCTTAGTAGTCTACTTGCCATGAGAGGGGACCCGGAAATGTTTGGTACCCCAAAGTTTTTTGATGGAAATGTAGAGTAGCCTATAGGTCCCCAGTACATAGAAACTGCAGGATGCTACTTTGTAAATGTTGAGCAATTTTTTTTATTAGCATAATTAGCATAAATTAACATAATCGCCTTTATGGCCTTATTACAGGATCAGTTTGACCAATCTACACAATCTTGGTGTGGTTTTGGGGGTTTTGGAGGTGTGCTATATGCAATGTGTTATATGCAACCAGTCCACTAGGTGGAGCCTGTGCCTACTTATAGATGCGTTGTCCCCTGTATCACCAGAGTAGTAGTACAGTGCTGATAGTGCACGCTCCTGTAATATGCTCTCATGCTTACCTTTTCATCTGCTTTAATAAACGTACAGTTATTATACATACGAGTGTTTATTACGACACAACATATTGGCGACGAGGATGACGACTCTACAGCTGTGCCAGCCGACGCCTTTTCTACAAGATACGGGCAATCCGGCGATTCCCTTCAAATCGTGGATCCGCTCCTTCGAGAACTTCTTGCTAGCAATGTCCGAGGGTGAGCTAACTGATGCTAGGAAACGTGCTTTACTGATTCACTGCTTGGGAGCTGAAGGTCAGAGACTTTTCTATACACTGAAAGTTAATGACAACACGTACGCGAATGCTTTGAAAGCGCTGGAGGACTTTTTCATACCCAAAGTTAATGTCGTTGCTGAACGCTACCGCTTCAGACAGCGTGGTCAGTGGGCGGGAGAATCGACAGACCAGTTCCATGCTGCGTTAAAGGAGCTGATAACGACATGCAATTTCGGTCGACTGGAAGACGAGATGCTACGCGACCAGATCGTCGAAAAGACCAATTCGCCACGCATCAGGGAAAAGTTGCTGCTGGAGGAAAAATTAACGCTAGCCAAAACTTTGACGATTGCGCGCCAAGTTGAGACCGCCATTTCGGAGGCTAAAGCCATGAGCATGACCGCTGAGGGTGCCTCGGTGCAAACGGTAAACGCCACAGGATTGCATCAACACGGCAACTACCAGAGAGGGGAGACTACATCGCCTCAAACTTCGGCTGCACCGGGGAAAACATGCTACAGGTGTGGATCAGCTTCACACAAGGCGGATTACAGAGACTGTCCTGCTAAAGATGCCCAATGCAATACCTGCAAAAAGAAAGGACATTACGCAAAAGTCTGCAGGGGCAGCAGACAAGTATACGAGATCGCCTTACCAGAGGTAACCATTCTGAATGTTAATGCAGGGCATGCTACTAAGATAATGTGTACAGTTAAAGTGAGCGCAGAGGGAAAACGGAGCCAGGATGTCAAATTCATGGTAGACACAGGCTCAGCAGTTTCAATTTTACCAGAGACTATCTTTACAAATTGCTTCCCTACTGCTACTGCGCTCACCAAGCCAAGTTGCCGGCTGAAAAACTTTGGGGGGGACGAGATACCCGTGCTGGGGTGCTTGAATGCGAGTGACATTTGGCGATTGTAGTACTACCACAAACCTCTAGGCAGAGACCTGTTCGCTGCACTACACATGCAGTTGATCAACGGCCAAGCTGCAGCACGCTCCGCTGTCCCATCTAAACCCATAGTCCAGACTGTTAATGCGGTGAACACACTGGGATGCGACCAAGGGTTGACACACCAGGTGAAACTCCTTACCTCTACACTGCCTGCTGTCACCGATACTGAATTCAAAGCTGCATGCATGTCCTGTCCTGTACAAACTGAGCTGCGACAACTACTTACCACCAGATGGCCTGCGTCCACCGAACAGCTCAGCTCAGACCTACAACCATTCTTCGAGCTCCGAAACGAACTCTCTCTACAAGGTGACTGTGTCGTAAGTGGTTCTCACAGACTGCTGGTGCCAGGCAGTCTACAGGCGAAGTTCATCGCACTCGCCCATGACACACACCCAGGCATCGTGAATGCAAAGCAGAGACTGAGAGAAGAATACTGGTGGCCTGGCATGGACGCCCAGGTTGACACTGCACTCGGATCCTGCACCACATGCCGAGAATACGACAAATCAGCTGTCACACACACACCACCACTACAGCCCGTGCCTCACCCAAAAGAGGCCTGGGACAAGGTGGCGATAGACCTGGTGGGGCCTTTCGAAAGAGCGCCCACGGGCTGTCGCTTTGCTGTCACACTGGTAGATTACCACAGCCAGTGGCCAGAGGTAGCTTTCCTTCCCCATGTTACCTCACAGGCAATTGTTGAGTTTCTGTGTTCTGTTTTCAGCAGAGAGGGCAACCCCAAAGAACTGGTGTCTTACAGCCCTCAATTCGTGTCACGTGAGCTTGAGGCTTTCCTTCAGGACAGAGGGATAGGGCACACAAAGTCATCAGTCCACTATCCCAGGGCACACGGTGAGATCGAGCGCTTCAACCGCAGCTTGCAAGACAGCCTTCAGAATGCACTGCTCGAAGGACGGCCCTGGAAGGAGTCTACACGTGAGTTCCTGCAAGTTTACCGTGCTACACTTCACTCCACAACACAGCGCTCGCCTGCAGAACTGCTGCATGGCCGGCCTATGCGTACTAAGCTGCATGTGGCTGGACGTCCACTGCAGCAACAGCAAACGCTACACAAACAGCAACAAACAAAACGCAAAGCCTACACTGATCGCAAAAGAGGGGCCAAACACGTGTCCTTCAAATCTGGCTCTTACGTCCGGGTGAAAAAGCCTGGCATCCTTCCTAAGACCAAGACACTGCGAGTCATTGAAAAAAGGGGACATTACACTTACCTGCTTTCTGATGGACGCTGCTGGAATGCGTCCAACCTTGCTCCAGTTTCCCTACAACGAGTGTTTATTACGACACAACAGGAGGATGCTGAATTCATTTGTGACATTTTTAAATGCCTGTCAGATTCAAATGCCTCTTAATGTCAAGGGTAGACACATTTTATGCCTTTATCAGCTGATTTTGGCAATATTTTTGGGTAATTTACATACAATAAACCTTACTTATTTCAATTATTTCTACCCATGGCCCTACTATATAAAGTAGATGAGCTACATCTATTGCCAAAGACATAGAATTAAGGTAGAGACTTGAGGTGCTGTAGTACAGCGGATGTGGAAAGTGAGTGAGGTTCTTATTTTCAGGAGTTTATTTAATGCAATCATAGGCCTATATGAAACATTTAATGGTTTGTGCTAACTTCAGTTAGATATTTTAGTTTGAAGATCACTTGGTTTTTTCCTCACTTTTTGGAGGGGGGGGGGGGCACTATTGTATGTTATTGTGGCACTATTGCATGTGTATTTTTATTAGCATAATTAGCATAAATCAGCATAAGCGCCCTTATGGCCTTATTTATTACATGATCAGTTTGGCCAATCTACTCAATCCTGGTGTGGTTTTGGGGTTTTTGGGGGATGCTGAAGTCACTAGTGAGTGACTTTTATAAAATGCCTGCCAGGTTCACAATTCCAGTCCATATCAAGGGGGGGGGGGGGGGGGGGGGGGGGTAAGCTGATTTTGGCAATATATTTGGTGAAATACACACCTATTTTTCACCAAATGTAGAGAATAGAATGAATAGATAATAGATAATGCAGGTCAAGTGCCATTCAAAATGTGCAAAGCTACAAATTTTATTGGAACACCATGTAACAAGGGTGCAATGATGGGACATTGTTCTCTATCAAAGAGGTATGACCTAAACCAAGAGAGTAAAGGTAAAGCCCCTTTGATGCCTACATATGATACGTAGACATATATCAATTACAACAGTAAGAACACAAACAACACAATTACTCACAACTTGGGCTGGTTGCTATGCTAGCCAGCATCCAAAACTATTACACTGTACACATAGCTTCCCTACAGAGCCATCATCATCATCGTCGTCACTGTCTGCATCTGTTATGGTCTCTTCTTTAACATCATCCCCTTGATTCTTGTAACCTGTTTTTATTGGTTAGGTATATTGCAACATGAGGTGAGGAAAGCTGAGAAGAACACCATTACGCTGGAGAATGGTAGACTTGTAGCCCTTCCTTGGGCATCCATTTTCATCCATGATTGAAACTGGGACCGGATTCAGCTCATAGTCAAAGACAACTTCACTTTTCTCTGGGTTCATGCCATCAGCAGTTGAGCAAACCATGCATATATGATCTTTCTTTCGACTTTAAACCATTTTGTCTTTATTTTCATTGTCACAACTTTTTTTAGATGGTTGCATGAAATCCCACCGGGTCATGTCTTTGTCCAATTTCCACTGCATCTTGCACATTGACCTTTACATCTGCCACCTGCCCACTGATAATGTGGTGGAGGGTTGTGGAGTCTGTGGTGAGTGAGTTAGAGTTTTCTCATAACATTGTCCCTCCTCATCCTCTTTGTGTATCTTGGGCTTCATTGTTTTATCCAGTGCTTCTGTATCCATCTCACTCAATGACTGGGACAAATGGGAACTGAAAGAATGCTTCATCCAGCTGAGTGGTGTTCTCACCACGCTGTTTCAGCATCTCCTGGACCCCTGACCAATGGAGAGAATCCACCATCATCCCCATCCCGAAGAAGTCAACTGCTAAAGATCTCCAGGACTACAGACCAGTGACATTAACATCTGTGCTGTGCAAGTGTGTGGAGAGATTGATGTGTGGCCTTCTTTCCTGTATGGTGTCAGACCAGCTGGATCCACACCAGTTCGCCTACAGGGAATGCCGGTGTGGAGAATGCAAGCCTCTCACTTCTGGACACAGTAGCCAGGAACCTGGACTCAATACACCCACACACCAGGATCCTGTTCACAGACTTCTCCTCTGCATTCAACACTGTGCATATTGACACACTCCTCCAGCAGCTCTCCAACCTTCAGATCCATCCAGCACTTACCCAGTGTTTTCTGGTGGACAGACCACAGCATGTATTTTTCAATGGGCTAAATATGCTCATGACATTGACTTGGTGGCACATATGTCTGTCCCTGATGCTCCAAATCGCTACCTGGAGGTAGTTGACAACCAGCGCCAAACTTTTGTAGAACTTTCCTTTGAGCTGAATGTCTCAAAGACAAAGGAGCTGGGGGCAGAGACAAGACATCAACTCTGTTCCAGCCACTCTCCATCCAAGGGCAGACAGTGGAGTAAGTGGAAGTTTTTAGGTACCTAGGCACCGAAATGGACACCTCCCTGTCTTTCTCACAGCATATGGACTTGATATTTAAAACACCTACTTCACCTACTCAGTAAACTCAGGACATTTCAAGTCAGCAAGGACATACCATTTCATACCTACCTAGATACTCACTTAAGAACCTTGGCATGAGCTACAGTAACATACAGGATTTTTTAAAATGAAGCTGTACATGATTGTCTGTCAGATCAAATGGCGTGATCCACAACAATGATCAGTCATACAGAGACCTGGGATGATGCAGACCCTCCTGTCATTCATTGGCTCATTCGGTCATATGATTAATTTAACTGGCCTGGAGGAGCTCATAGGGACTGCATATGGAGGTATGACCTCAATCTTAAATCAGGCCTGGCTCATGGACCGGCTATGGGTAGATTGCTTCATCACCCCAGCGTTCATAGCTCACAGAATTGGCTCTTTCAACAACATTGTCTTCAACATATGCTACCAGATGCTTCTGGTCAGCACCCTAATGCAAGTTGGATCACACCTGCTTGTTATGAAGAAGAGACCATAACAGATGAAGTCAATGAATGATGATGACGATGGCTCTGTAGAGAAGCTATGTATACAGTGTCATAGTTACGGATGCTGGCTAGCATAGCAACCAGCCCAAGTTGTGAGTAATTGTGTTGTATGTGTTCTTACTGTTGTAATTGATATATGTCTACGTATCATATGTAGGCATCAAAGGGGCTTTACCTTTACTCTCTTGGTTTAGGTCATACTTCTTTGATAGAGAACAATTTCCCATCATTGCACCCTTGTTACATGGTGTTCCAATAAAATTTGTAATGTATGCTCTAAGAAATTATATTACTATAATTACTTTGTTTATTGTTATTTTATTCTTTTAGTTTAATTTGCTTTTTCTCTTATTGTGATTAATTTTTTCTGTAGAGTGGCTTTGTGCATTTTGAATGGCACTTGACCTGCATTATCATCTATTATCTATTCATTCTATTCTCTACATTTGGTGAAAAATAGGTGTGTATTTCACCAAATATATTGCCAAAATCAGCTTATCAAGTCCCCCCCTTGATATGGACTGGAATTGTGAACCTGGCAGGCATTTTATAAAAGTCACTAGTGACTTCAGCATCCTCCAAAACCCCCCAAACCACACCAGGATTGAGTAGATTGGCCAAACTGATCATATAGTAAGGTCATAAGGGCGCGTATGCTAATTTATGCTAATTATGCTAATACACGTGCAATAGTGCCACAATAACATACAATAGTGCCCCCCCCCCCTCCAAAAAGTGAGAAAAAACCAAGTGATCCTCAAACTTAAATACCTAACTGAAGTTAGCACAAACCATGAAATGTTTCATATATGATTGCATAAAATAAATAAGAACCTCACTCACTTTCCACATCCGCTGTACTACAGCACCTCAAGTCTCTACCTTAATTCTATGTCTTTGGCAATAGATGTAGCTCATCTACTTTATATAGTAGGGCCATGGGTAGAAATAATTGAAATAAGTAAGGTTTATGGTATGTAAATTACCCAAAAACGTTGCCAAAATCAGCTGATAAAGGCATAAAATGTGTCTACCCTTGACATTAAGAGGCATTTTGAATCTGACAGGCATTTAAAAATGTCACAAATGAATTCAGCATCCTCCAAAACCCCCAAAACCACACCAAGATTGTGTAGATTGGTCAAACTGATACTGTAATAAGGCCATAAAGGCGATTATGGTAATTTATGCTAATTATGCTAATAAAAAAAATTGCTCAACATTTACAAAGTAATCCGGCAGTTTCTATGTACTGGGGACCTGTACTATACATTTCCATCAAAAAACTTTGGGGTACCGAACATTTCCGGGTTCACTATAGGGCCCTATGGGCTGGCAAGTAGACTATAGCCTTGCTGGTTTGGTAACACACACATTCGCTCCAGGCCAACAATGCCTCTCTGACTCCGCCTTGTGGACACAGGAAGGAACAATTGAAGGAATGTGTTTCAGACGGACGGACAGACAGACAGACCCTCTTAGAGAGATGCTGAGACGCATCTAAAAATAACTTCCATTTGGAATTCAGAGGAAATTCCTTCATAATAGTGAAATTGCTACAGTATCATTTGAAAAATAGGCCTAGGCCTACACTTAAAGGGGCATAATGTAGGATGACGTCATTTGCGAGGTGCCCGTGCCCGTGGTCTCAAAATCATGAAAAAAAGCTGTTTAAATAAACTCGCTGTGAGAATGTTTTTCATCACGGAATTGATACAAATCTGAATACAGTATGTAAAGCAATTTTTCGTATGAAAAGTGTTTCCCATGACACTCGTTCGGGTCGCTTTGTCAAAAGTTGCATTTGGGGTTTTTTGACAGCGGACCATGGAAGTGGTTGCGAGAGTCATCATTCACTTACTAATGACTCAAATAAGCATCGACTGACTCGGGACAGTGATTAATTACACTTTTAATCCTACATAGAGCCCCTTTAAAAGATGATGTCGGTTGCGCGGTGCCCGTGGCATGCCTGTTTCAAAATCTACACCGTAATGAAAAAATGCTGTTCAAATAAACTCGCTGTGAGAGCGTGTTTTTCACCACGGAATGCCAGCAGTTGATACAAATCTGAATACGATATGTAAAGCGATTTTTCGTATGAAAAGTGTTTCCCACGACACTTGTTCAGACCACTCTGTCAAAAAGTTGCATTTGGGGTTTTCTGACAGTGGACCGTGGAAGAGAGTCATCGTTCACTTACTAAATCTAAATGATCCACATAACCATCGGCTGACTCGAGACAGTGATTAAACTTTTAATCCTACCTTGAGCACCTTTAAAGGGAAGAAGTAGTTTGAAACCAGCATATCCAAAAAATCTGACCTATAAGGACAACCAAATGACCAGATGAAGATGAGAAAAAAGTCAGCTTCAAACCAGGATTTTTTTGCTCCCACTTTTTTATTTTTACGTAAAGTTTTGGGTGTTCAAATAAAAAAGTAGGAACAAAAAAATCCTGGTTTGAAGCGGATTTTTCTCATTTTCATCTAAATAATAAAGGGAACAATGAACAATGAAACCAAATACGTTTGTACAAGGCCTTTTATTGCCATTATGGATATAATGACATTTTAAATGGATTCGCATTCATCATTCATCAGTTTTGCTTCTCAAGTTGACAGTCTGATTTCATGTTTTGACTTTGAGTTGTAATGCACTGTTTTTGGTGTTCCTTTTATCTTTTTGAGCTGTGTACTGTAACCACAGTTTTTGCAATGAAACCGCAACATGCTTTATTATCATACTCAAAGGAATGTCAATGCCAATTGCCGTGTGAACGAGTACATTCTATTTTACAACACGGTGTAATCCTTGTAATGTTTTACCTAAATGCAAGGGGCAGTGTTCTGAACCTAGCTTGAGGCACTAAACCATTCATGTTAATGACGTTTGCACAGTGAGTGCACACCTAAAGATCAGCCTATAATCGTGATAGAGGAAAGGTGACTATTGTGTTGGGAAAGGCAATAAAAGCAGTGGGTGTACCCAGAGTTATGGAAGTAAGAGTTGGGCTAATCCCAGTGACCTCCGTGTTCCATTTTTACACAAAGATGGTGGCGCACACAGCCTTTGACACACAGATCGCCATTGACATAGTTCCAAAATAGTTCCAGGAAGGGAGGGTCGAACACAGAAAGGGCAGTGAAGGTATACATGTAATTCATTTTTAAGCAATCTTTGCTTGTTATGTAGTAGTTCTGTGTTAGTCTTTGGCAAAAAGAAAGCCGCTGCATAGACTTGAATAGGCCTACATGAATAATGTCACTAACCAACTTCCTGTACCCCAGTTGTCACAACTTAAATTCCATGGCAGTGGGTGTTACCAAAATGTGTGTGTTGGGCCTTGGCCTCTGCTTTCTCTATAAGAATCAGGAGGAACCTTAGCGTCCCTCTCAGCAAATTCTGGACAATCTTCACTCAGGACTTGGTGAGAGCTGTTCTTAACATTTCATTATGTTCCTCTAAATTAAATGTACTGGTTAAATATAATTGTTCATATAAATGTGTTAAAGTGTGTAAATGTATTAGTGTGTAAAAATTGTATAGATGTGAAACTGTGGCTACATGCTGATGAAGCACATACTATGTCCACCAGTACAGTCCAAATAGGTCTAAAATGCAAATGAAGGGCAAAATCCTTCAACAGTTTTAATGTCTTTATGCACTGCACATCATGATATTACACAGTTAAACAAATTGGGTGAAAAATATTCAGTAAAATTAAGATTATTTAGAGAAATTTAAGAGTATATCAACCTAACTTTCGTCTTCTTTATTCAATTATTTGGAATTTGCGCGCCGCTTCCAATCGATAAGAATGTATTTCAGTGTAGTTTATATTTGAAAGCATTAAGAAGACTGCAGTCTGTAAGTTGGTTTGTCTCTCTGTCTGTCTGTCTGTCTGCTTGATTGTCTATCAGCAGGATAACTCAAAAACCTATGAATGGTTTGGCTGAAATTTTGTGGAATAAGTGATTACATTTTGGTGGTGATCCAAATCACGATCCAGATCCAGGAATTTTTCAAAAGATTCTTCACCATCGCAGGATAGGGCGAATTTTGACATTCCACTTTCCAACCCCACAAAAACAAGGCAGAAAGACTTGGGAAAAAACAGGGTGTAACATAATCAAATGTTGTATCAAACAGCTTCCTTGGTGGAGGTCTGCACTCTTTGCATGTCTAGTTTTTCACTGGTATTATTTTTCACATCACTGTAGGCCTACCGCTTATTGTACATATGGTGTTGTAATCCTTTATCGCCAACGTGGTGCTCCAGCATGGAGCCTCATAGCAACAGGTAGCCCTGGGGCCTCATGTACAAAACTTACGCACAAAAAAGCTCCATAAGTAGCCAAACTTTCCACAAACATTTTCAAATGTACTAATACTGACTAAGCATGCATAAAAAAGTGCATGTGTACTAAATCTCATGGGAAATCAGACATACCACATGAATCAGTAGGGAAACCTGTTTATGCATGGACTGATACATTTGGGATTTTCTGATGAAAATGCTTTTTTTTCAGATTTCCACTTACTCAAAGATTCAAGTAGGAAATCTACTTCTTTGTACATGAGGCCCATGGACTCTGGAGCATGTGAAATGACCTTCAGGGACACTGAATAATAGAATAGAATAATAATATACCTTTTGTCTTGTTTTCATGTTAAAATACAAGAATATTTCTTAATGCACATGAATTATGGAAAGCAAAAAAAATAATGCTTAATTCGAACCATATGTCAATCGTTTGATTTACCACCAGATTATGTTATTTTGGAGATGGTACTCAAACAAAGTTGGGAGAAGTAGATATTTTGTTACTGAATATTTAGTAGGCCTATTATGTTACTTATTGCCTATAGGGCAAGCAACTTCCCTTTTAAAAATTAGAGGATGTTATTACCGGTACATCTGATTGACTGCAATGACATTAGAGAATATTGTACTACTGTATACTGTATGTGGCACTACAATCATTCATACAGCGATACAGGGAAACATTAAGGACGTCAATTGAAAACTTCATACGCAAACCTGCTGGCATGGAATTTGGTTCCTCTTGACATACCACAAAGGACTTAAGCTGTCTTAAAATAAAATAGAAGAAGAAAGGCAGAATGCATGTTCAATTGTTCAATGACATTTTTGAAACATGTGCTCAAAATGTCCGTCTTTTTAAAGGGCATACTTGAATGGATAACATGCAAAGTAATACAAAAAAAATCACTGTCTCTATCCAGGATAGAAGCTTCCTCTTCAATAAGGATGAGGGTGATATGGACAGCCATTTTTGCCTACCTTCTTCACTGCAGCTGCACAGCAGAAGGTAAATGTACATTTACTGCATTTGTCTCCCTCTTTAATTGATTCAGAGATGTGCCCGTCTTGTTTATATTCACCCTACCCCGTGATACGTTGAGAAGAAAGTATGCTCCATGGTGCAGATGGAAACCTGATTCCCGCTCTCTTTTGAGGCTTGTCAAAAGTAGAGATTTATTTAGGCCTACCATTTACAGTGCCAGTATACTTGTTGTTTTATGAATGCACAAAACAGATAAAGCTAGGGGAAGATATGGATACTGGTGGATAATTTGTGGGGTGTTTCAAGACACTTGTAAGAATTCAAGGTAAAAAATATATATATATTGGCAAGAAATTTGACATACACAATGTCAACACGTCATACACAATGTTGTTGGTATTTGTGTGTGTGCGCATGCGTGCACGTGCGTGAGTGTGTGCGCGTGTGTGTGAACGTGCACTTTCTCACGTGAACCCTGGACAGTTGGGGCCGTACGGCAGCCTCTAGTTCTGGCATGTGAATGAGGGAATGTGTGTGTCTGTGTGTATTTATTTGAAAGCACTCTGAGGTGCCGTTTCCACGTAGCTGGATATTTTTATATGTGGATATTTTTTTCTCCTGCTTGTATTGGTTTTGGCCTTCCGTTTCCACGTAGCAGATATTTAAAAATCCAGGTGCAGGAGAAAAAAATAGCAGGAGAAAAAAATATCCTGTTTAGGGGTCTGAAACGCATTTGTTACAATGGAGGATTTTTTTAATCCACATGTTGCGTTTCCACGTAGCAGGAGAAAAAAATACCCTGCTAAAAAAATATCCTGCTACGTGGAAACAGCACCTGAGTCAACTTCATAGTTCTGATATTGAGCAATAGGCCTATAAATACATGTTGTACTGTACTGTACTGTTGTATTGTACTGTACTGTTTGTTCAAAGTACATAGAAGTCCTTGTGCACAACCCTTCAGTTGCCCATGTGCAGGTGTACCGCAGGAAAACGATCAATATGAAAAGTTAATTAAACACACTGGATGCTGTTCTTTTTTCTCTTAATTTTTTGGAGCGAACAATACGTTTCGCACCAGAGCAAACCTGAAGACATACTGGGCGAAACACATTGTTCGCTCCAAAAGATGAAGAGAAAAAAGAACAGTATCCAGTGTGCGGTGTAATATACACTGTTATAAATTTGCTGTTAGCAGAATGGCAATGACCAAGTCGTAGTGCATTACTAAAGGCCCTATATGTCATAGTATTTTAGTACTATGGTACTTAACTTTTCGAAGTCTGTTACAGCGTGCCACTGGAGGTACGGCGTGCATTGATTAAGAAACGTATCATATTGAACATATTGTTTTTTGTGTTGTGTTTATATTCATTATTTGCTTTTTCTGTGTCAGCAGCTGTGACCGTGGAGTCGCTACCAGCGGTGGGCTACGGGGGCTTTGTGCAGACCAAGTTGAATCACACAGTGTCCCTCTCCTGCTCCTCCACTGCTGCTGGGGAGGAGGAGCTGCAGTGGTTCCGCAACGGGCTGCTGGTGTCGCTTCCCGAGGGGAACCGTTTGCATCAGAGCCGGCTGTGTGTGTATCCGGTGTCCAGAGAGGATAACGGCGCCATCTTTTTGTGTCAGCTGAAAAACAACGCCGTCGTTAATGGCTCAGTGCAGCTGGAAGTGACCTGTGAGTGACCTGTTCTTGACCTTTAATGGGAAAATCATAATATACTGTACTGCAGGGATGGGCAACTGGAAGCCCGGGGGCCACATGTGGCCCGCCTTTTCACTCAGTGCTGCCCATAGACAAGACAGTAATTAAGCGGGCTTGCAGAGCAAGGCCCGATTCTAGTAATCTCTAAGTACAGTTTATTATTAAGCAGGTTTGCAGAGCAAGGCCCGATTCTAGTAATCTCTAAGTATGTGTGCTTGCTTTGTTGCTTTCTTGTGCAGGGCAGTAAAAATAGAAAATGGATCTCCTCCTAGGCCTTTCGAGATAGAGACACCGTTCAAACACTAAAACGACCGGCTCGGCTTGGAGATCATTTGTACTGATATAGCGTGTCCGTGTCTCTTGACGTTTTCCCGTTTTTGGTGATTTTGTGCAAGTTTGGGTCCCCATTGAAAACAATGGTAGAACCTTCATGAACCAAGGTTCCGCCACTCTACAGATCAGAGTGTAGGAGGCTTTTTCGTTCATAAAACATTAACACTTTCACCTAGAAGTTTAGTTGACGCGTTGTTAGCGAGTGCTATGAGATGTCTCCAAATTGTGAAAGTTTCATGTCCCAACTCCCATTACTTTTTAAATGGCAGGTGTGTAAAAACGGCAGGGCTGGCCCCATTGCTTTTCCCATTGACTCTTGAAGTGCCCTTCTGAAGTCCATTTGTGACTTAACCGTTTAACCTATAAACTTCATTCAAAGACTGTTAGAGAGATCACATTCATGTCTTCAATCTGTGCACAGGACATGAGCCAATTCTTTTTAGTTTTTTTACAACGATAATCTTAAGACCTAGAAACTGTTACTGATTCTGCAGTCTGCCTTAAGCCTGATTCGGACGGGACTTTTATTACCTATGGACCCCCGGTAATTCGGAATAATTACGGAGAATGTCTGAGTTCTTAGTCCTGTGCGAATGTGCCATGTCCGCGATTTGTGAGGTAATAATTCCGCCGCGAATTACCTACTGTATTTCGGCGAAACACAGACGTCCTGGGGTAATTTCACATAGGCGCACCGTCTGTACCCCCTTGTAATGTCTGTGAATTGAGTAAATAACAGACGTTTATTAATCCCGTCCGAATGCGCCCCGAGAAATCATGGAGGTCTGGGGGTAATTGCGAATTACCAGGGGTCCATAGGTAATATTTATCCTGTGCGAATCGGGCTTTAGAGCACCATACTAACTGCTATACAGACCATTTACAACAGGTGCTGCCAATAAAGGGTTCCATCTCAACTGTCACTTTCTCTCAACATTCTATTCTTAACGAGCAGCTGCACTACAGTTCTAGAAGTCTATTGTTCAGCTCTTCAATGCAATCTGATATTGTCTAGCTGGAATGCTTTTGGCAGGCAGCTGCTTGGCCCAATGGTGAAGATGCTGGATTACCGCACAAATAGACCTACCGCGACAAGAGCGAGGCGAGCGACGGAAGTGATTGACTTTGCATTGAGTCGCGCGACAAAAGCGATTCTGGAGATTAGAGCGATTTGCGTGACGAGCGCGACAGTTTGAAGTTGAAATCCTTTCAACTTTCTATGACGCGGTTCGGCGACAAGCCGCCACAGCCAATGACTGTATAGAGGTCAGTGACCACAGCCAATGGGAATGAATGCTTTGCCTTCTGCTTGTAACGGCCATACTGTAGTCGCTTCAATCGCGCATATCGCTCTGTCGCTTGAATCGCATCGTGCCTGGTCTATTCGTGCGGTTAGAGATATGGAGGTTGGGAGTTTGAATCCCACTCGGACCCATGTTGATTTCCAAAATTATCATATTCAGTGTTCCTTAGCCAACTTCAAATACCATGTATGTAACTTAGTATCAATGACAAAGGTGCTGGATTAGAGATATGGAGGTTGTGAGTTCGAATTCCACTCGGACCAATGTTGATTTTCAAAATTATATTATATGCAGTGCTCCTTAGCCAACTTAAAATACCATGTATGTCATTTAGTATCAATGGCAAAGGCGCTGGATTAGAGATATGGAGGTTGTGAGTTCGAATCCCACTCGGACCCATGTTGATTTTCAAAATTATATCATATGCAGTGTTCCTTAGCCAACTTAAAATACCATGTATGTCATTTGGTATATCCCCAAAACGCCGAGCTACAACACTTTCAAGATGGCTGAATCCAAGATGGCTGAATTGTTTGGCACATAACTTCTGACTGGGTGGATGGACTTTTCCAACATTTCTTTTGGCTTTGTTTTCTCAATAGCAGTTTGTTTTTAATTTAGGGATAGAGATATTGTCGTAGTTTTGCCAACATTTCTTCATTAATATTTATAATTATTTATTGGAAATTAACACAATATCTTCACATGAAGAATATCTTCATTTCAGAGGTTTTGCTCTCAAATGTGCTTCTCTGCCAGCAATACACTTTTAGAGACATTCTGTGGGTCCACCAAAGACAGCTGCTGTCGTAAAACCTAGCTACAGAGGTGTCGATTGTCACACAGCCACTTGGGCTGGAATTAGTGAGTTGGGTAGACCCATGGAGTGGCCAGTTCCATATTTGACTTAGTCAGTTAGAGGCTGAACTGACCATATTTGTGAATGTATTCTTGTACTGAGACACTGATGTTTTGACCATGTTTGATACATGATGTAATACACTTGTGGGGTTTAAATACTGTTCTCAGATGCAGTTCAGGAGAACGGTTGCGGTAAGGATAGGTGAGGTTGTGAGCAGGGCCTCGTGCTCTGTCTCACAACAAGCCGTTCTCACACTTAGGAGAGAGCTGGGGCGAGAGTCTTGGGGATAGGGTGCTTGCTGGCACACTGGGGCCTTTTGCCCTGGTGCTAGCAAGTCGCTATGTTATGGTATTGGGACACATGGGGCATTTGGCCACCATGGTTAGGAACTTGGGTTATGCTTAATTGTAATAACGTAGTTACTATGCTCTCTCACTTGCAATGTACAATAAATTGGTAATCTTGATGGCAATGGCATTCGTCTTCTCCTGTGATTTCCTGGCTTCTGGTTTCTTCACTGTTCTCCTGCACAAAGATGGGTAATGTATGCTTATGGCTGATTGAGCCCAATTAACTAAATAATAACTAAGTATGTAATAGTGATAACAATAATATAAATACTTAGGTATTAATTGGTAAATGGTAAACATATACGAGTCAGATAGCGGGTAAGATGGTTATCCATTGTGCAACAGGCAATAGCCCAGATTAAGTCTTATTAATTAAATTGGGTTATGGACTATTTTATTGGCCCAGCTAATAATCTTAATTAGCAATGTGGGTTAATAAAAAAGTCACCACATATTTGGCAGAGCTTGCCAGGAGAGTTTATTAGATAATTTGAATAATTTTGGATAATAATTTTGTTCAGAAATTGTTTAAAGGTCTATCTCAAAAGTTCCTAGCAATCTATCTGTTTGTTTTCAGTAAAGTTCTTTCCAGGATTGGTGAGTGGAGTTGATATGTTTACCATACAGTTTAAATTGTGATTTGACTGATTTTTGTGAGTTATCAAGTGGCTTAATTGATTTTATCAGTATTGCAGAGATTTTCAAGGCCTGTGGTGTTTCCTGTCCCTTGGGGGACCACTGGAGCTGTGACATCAGTTGACCATGTGACTAGAAGGGCCATTTGGTCATTTCCAAGATGGCGGCTGAAGCAAGTAGGACAGAGAGCACATGTCACTGCTAGAAAATGCATTTAAAGATGCAATTTGCCTTCTGACACGACACATAACATGAGGAAGATAAGTATAGTTTGATTAATGGTTTTGATAAGTTATTTCTGTGTATTTGATGTATTTGTGGAGGAATTAAGAGTTTGTGGCATGGGCAGTGAAGACACGCATGCACAAGTCTAATGAAGTTTTAAGGTGTTTATTTAAGTTGCAGTGTAGGTTAAAAGAACTGTTATAATGCTACTTGTTTACTGTTGTTTTAGTGTTGTTATTAAGGTTAAGATCTAAATTTGTGGAGTTTTCTGTCCCTCTTTGAAGCTGTATAAGCCGCATGGCAAGGCTGGTGAGCTATTTATAGCTGCGGCCTATAGCATTTGACACCCACGTGTGAAAAGCTCTATCACAGACACTGTTGGGAGATACTTTTAGTGTAAGTCTTTCATACTGAAAATCTGCCAAATTACAATTTCTCTTTACACATATATTCCTTTCTGGTTGGGAACTTTAATGGGCTATAGTCACGTGCACATTTAATGGGGTAATTAGGAAATTAATAGATTTATTTCTAGATAAATCAATTTAAGGAATCTTTGTGCAAAAGAACAAGGAACAGAAGGAATGCCACGGAGAAGGGTGCCATTGGGTCATTGCAAGTTTGTAAGTATGAATTTTATCTCTATTTGACTAAATTTTAGTTGGGTAGTGTGTTTAAGAATATTCTAGTCTATTTGTGTACTGGGGAGGTTTACGACCTTTTACGACAGCTGTTGCCAGCTTGTCTATAGTCTATTCTGCAGGCAGAATGGCTGTGTGCTAGCTATTTAAAGATGGCCGCCTCCTAGGCCTGGGAGGGTGTCATATTAATTTTAAGGGCAGAGTTGTTAAACAGACTACTATATAAGTGAATGAGTCTCTGAATGTGTGAGTGAATGGATGTTTAGTGTAATATACAATACATTATTAATTATAGAATCAGTTTATGGAAATTAATTTTCAAACATTGGAGTTGGTTACCACAGTAACAAGCAGTTGCAACACTGATATAGTCATGACAGAATGCATATGTACATACATAGAATACACACATACACAAAATGGAAAGCTCAGAAGTCTAAAGAAAAGAGACTAGGTGCACTTCGCCAAAGATGTAAAATGTAACATTGAATTTTGTTCCTCCGTATGACTTTTAACTTATAAGGTAAAATTAATTATGGAGAAGTTAAACTTGCTTTCCACTATGGTTAAGTGTACCACGTCATAGGAATGTAACGAAAGCTGAGCTACATGTATCATACACAAGTACATACATACATACATATTTATGGGGTTAAGTGTTATCTTGAATGATTGAATCTGCAGATTGATTGGGTACTTCTTCTGTCAACTGTTTAGTGTTCTGTTCTTGTGGTCAACTATGGTACTACTGTGTAGTTTAATTAATATTGATGAAGTGGTGTTATGTTGACTACAAGAATAGATTTTAAGTTGAGCCTAAGCTTTCCTTTTCAGTTGCACAGACGGGTCCCTTGAAATGTGCAGACATTCATCATACTGGATCTGGAATGACCACCAGTCCTAGGTCTTTGCCTCTCTGAACTTCTTTTTGTCGTGTCCTAAACTGGGGGTATAGAAAAAAGTGGAAAAAGTGAAGTAATGCTAGCCTATACAACAAAAGATGGATATGAACGCGCCGGTATCCTACCAATTTGGCTGTGTGAAAGCGGTGAAGGCGATTGCTAGGGGTTCCATTCCACAGTATAAGATAAGACTCTAATGAGCTGTTATAATTCTCAAAGCAAGTTCACTTGGTCCTGGGCTATTCTGTGTACATCGTGCGCTGACTACCCCAGTACAGAGTGTATTTTGGTAGGCAACTTTGTGGTGTTGTATAGGTTTATTTTGAGTTATGGTAATATAATATATATATTATGAAACAACAAAGACTCTATTTTTTACTGTGGAATGATATAACTCGTAGAAGTGGGAAGCCACTGGGGAAGTATTAAGACGAAACGTGGCCACGGTTTCGCAGAAAAGAAATTGGTAAGTGGGAGAGCGGTGTTGGCGGCACATCGTTTAGTCGGATGTCTTAGGGACATGGATTTTTGGGCGAGTGAAGCCGCAATCGCATTGGATGAGGTTTAGAATCATTCAATGGGGTCAGGAAGCTGAAACAGGTCAACTCTTAGTCGAGTTGTCTCTGTCAATGAAGAGTTGTTCGGAGAAGTAAACATCTATTGATTGACCATTTCAGTGTTTGTGATCTTTCTCTCATCTTGTGGCAGGAGTCTAGAATCTTGTTACAGGGTGCTGGGCCATGATGACTGAGGGTGAGAAGTGAGTGTCTTGTCTTGTCACCTGGTGTTGGTAAGTTTGAGTGAGTGAGAGCCCTATAGAGAAAGACTAGTGAATGCTTGTTGAAAGAAGGCAATGGAAGAGACAAGGTGGTGTGGAGTCTTCCATTGTGGTGAGTGTAAATGTCTGTTGTTTGTTAAGTAACTTAAAATTAGGAAAATCTGAAGAAAAATGGTAATGGAAAAATACAGTAACACATAGACTGAACACATTGAGTCTATTTAACTTTTAGTTTCTTTCCTTTGGAGGGATTTTTGTTTGTTTTTATTTCTTTAAAAGTTTAATTTCAGTTGGGGACATCATCTTAGATGTCTGGGGTTTTATTTTTGAGTCACTGCTATTGATAGCTCTAATTATTCTCTTAACATTACTAAGTGGAGTCTTTTTAGCAGTTGTAATAACACATGTTATAACCAGAGATGTGTGTGTGTCTCTCCCTTTCAGTAGCTAAAGATGGCGCTTTACGACCTGTCGTAAAAGGACACTGCTTGCAGGGGCATGGAGTGACTGGTCATACAGAGTGGGTGAGACAGAGAGTGAATGAAAGGCACATACACTTTGATATGGTAGGAGAGTTTAAGGTAACGCTTCTTAAAGCGGTGACTCATTCTCATTTCTAGTTTCATTTCCTTTTTCATTTTTGTTTTATTTAATTTCATTTTTCACAGTTTATTTATTTATTTTGGGGGTTTGAGTTATTTTGCCCACAAGGGTAATTGGTTCATTTTACTACTTAGAACTGACATGTGAAGTTTGATGCACTTGCACACAAGTATACTTAAGTCAACATTAAATATCAAGCATAAAGATTGAAGTTAGTTGACATGTAGGTATAGTTGACATTGCTGAGTACATACAGTACAACACACTTTAGGATTTTATTTGCAGATATTTTAAATTCATTTTTGGTTTCACTTGAAAGTTCATTTTTATTTCTTTTGGGGTTTTATTTTATTTTGGGGAGTTTATTTTATTTATTTTGGTTAACGTTGGAGACTTGGAGTTTTAATACTGTAAGCGTGCAAAGCATTTGTGAGATTGCATTAGGCACTAAGTACCTCTCAGATATGAGAAGTTGACCTGTTCCACAGAAAATAATTCTATTCTCTGTGGAAGGGGGGTAGAGTGTAGGAATTTTAAATCATTTTGCCAAAAGAAGTGTTATAGGTCATGAACAAGTTCACTAGAATGCACCATACATGCATACAACATCATATAGGTTGAGGAGAAGTGTATACACTGATTGTTGAAAGTGGTGAAATAATTTGGGTGTGTGCTAACATTGGTTTGTAGTTACAGGTGGAAATTGAGGAGTGGTCGAAGAGGATCAATCATCATGGAAGGTTGCCAGTGGATGATCTCTCTGCCTCTCTGGGAATCTCTCTCAAGGACTGAGCTGTCTCCCAAGTGAGGGAGAAAGTTCAACTTGGACAGTTGGACCGAGGTCATCGAAAGGGTTGTCTCTGCTGAGATGATCTGTTGCTGTTTCTGGAGGATCAACGACTGTCGTTTTGTGGAATAAGGTGTTTCTTTCTGATTGAAAGTGGACTGAGTTTGTTTCAAGTGACAAAGGGGCGTCAGGAGACGTTCCAGGAGTTTCGATGGACAGAGTTCAAGGAGCTGAGGTCAGTTGGACCTGATGGCAGGTGTGGGCACGAATGCCAGGACTGGATCCTGCCAGCTAGAGAAATGCTGGAGGAGTGCAGAGAGTCGCTGAGGAAATTGCCACAGTGCCATGCAGGCAAGGAGCTGATGACAGCATCCACGGATGGGTGCAAAAGAAATGTACCAGAGATCGTCGAAAGATTGCTGAAAGACTGAGAAATGTGAGCTGAATGGTACTGGAATTGTAGGGGGTGTCTCGTGATACCTTCTCCGCAGGGGGCTCGGCCGAGTGTTTCCAAGGCTCGGACAGTGCTCACCTGGAGGTTTCACTGGAGAGAGACAGAGCGATGGACAAGAGAGAGAGAGAGAGAGAGACTGGTCTGGCAACAACAAGATGGCGTCATGGACATTATGGACATTAGTTAGTTGACCACTTCCTTGAGACAGGTTAGGGGTATACTGCACACCAGATTGTTTCATTGATTTCACATTTTTCATTATTTCATTCATTTCACATTTTTTGTTTTATTTCATTGATTTCATATTTACTGATTATTTCCTTGATTTAATTTGCTGATTACTTTATTATTTTCAGAAAGTGTCTGATTTCAGGTTTTGAAGTGAATTGCATACAGTTGCATTCAACATTTAGTGAGGTACATACTGATTCTGATTTTACAGGAATAAATTCATTAAAGGCTGTCGGGCCACACACTCAAAATGAGAAAATATTCACATGGGTTTGCAAACAGTGGGTGGTTCAATAAAGGGGGCAATTCTTTATTAATTTCCTTTGGGGAAAAGTTTGGGTTAACAAGAGTGTCAACTTTGAAGGAAGTTTCATATTTTATTGACTGACTGTTGTACATTTTAGTGCTCAAAAGGTTTCATGCAGAATATTAATGAAAAAATGATTTTAAGGTTTAAAATTCGGTTTGAATTTCAAAAGGGGCGTTATGTCGTAGTTTTGCCAACATTTCTTCATTAATATTTACAATTATTTATTGGAAATTAACACAATATCTTCACATGAAGAATATCTTCATTTCAGAGGTTTTGCTCTCAAATGTGCTTCTCTGCCAGCAATACACTTTTAGAGACATTCTGTGGGTCCACCAAAGACAGCTGCTGTCGTAAAACCTAGCTACAGAGGTGTCGATTGTCACACAGCCACTTGCTGGAGTTAGTGAGTTGGGTAGACCCATGGAGTGACCAGTTCCATATTTGACTTAGTCAGTTAGAGGCTGAACTGACCATATTTGTGAATGTATTCTTGTACTGAGGCACTGATGTTTTGACCATGTTTGTTACATGATGCAATACACTTGTGGGGTTTAAATACTGTTCTCAGATGCAGTTCAAGAGAACGGTTGCGGTAAGGATAGGTGAGGTTGTGAGCAGGGCCTCGTGCTCTGTCTCACAACAAGCCGTTCTCACACTTAGGAGAGAGCTGGGGCGAGAGTCTTGGGGATAGGGTGCTTGCTGGCACACTGGGGCCTTTTGCCCTGGTGCTAGCAAGTCGCTATGTTATGGTATTGGGACACATGGGGCATTTGGCCACCATGGTTAGGAACTTGGGTTATGCTTAATTGTAATAACTTAGTTACTATGCTCTCTCACTTGCAATGTACAATAAATTGGTAATCTTGATGGCAATGGCATTCGTCTTCTCCTGTGATTTCCTGGCTTCTGGTTTCTTCACTGTTCTCCTGCACAAAGATGGGTAATGTATGCTTATGGCTGATTGAGCCCAATTAACTAAATAATAACTAAGTATGTAATAGTGATAACAATAATATAAATACTTGGGTATTAATTGGTAAATGGTAAACATACACGAGTCAGATAGCGGGTAAGATGGTTATCCATTGTGCAACAGGCAATAGCCCAGATTAAGTCTTATTAATTAAATTGGGTTATGGACTATTTTATTGGCCCAGCTAATAATCTTAATTAGCAATGTGGGTTAATAAAAAAGTCACCACAATATCAAAAATAAAACTGCTCATCTCTGCCCCAAAAGGCAAGCCTGCTTTCAGCATTTTCTGTGAGAATACAATCTAGTTAACAATAATGACCAGATTTTTCTTTACAACTACTGAATCAATCCTTTGTCGGCGCCGATGTGCGGAGGCCCTTAAGCCTGATTCAGACTCCTCCTGCAACTGCAGGAGACGCACTGTCAGCAGGGGGTGGCGGCAGATTACAGACAATACAGCCCGGGAGAACCATACGTTCAGCGCTGCAAGGAGTAATTTCAGCTCTGCAGAGGGGGCGTGGTTGCTGTTTGTGTACGTAGGCTGAAGTTGCAGGACGCGTCTAAACCAAGTTTTACTGTACTCTTAACCTTTCCTTTCTCACCCAGATGCCCCTGAGCTGTCTGGCACAGACGAGCTCTTCCTGGAGGAGGAGAGTGACATGACCCTGTCTTGTGACTCTCGCGCAAACCCCCCTGTAACCATGGTGTGGCACCGTGATGGCCAGGCACTTGACCTGTCAGTGGGGCGCTACGTTGCCACAGATGACGGTGTCACGGCTCGCCTCAGCGCGACAACGCTTAAACGGGAGCTCCACGAGGGCCTCTACAGCTGCACGGCCTCCTCACCTGTGGAGGGCACCACCACCACCAAGTCCTTTCAGGTCACAGTCACAGGTTGGTACAATCTTGAGCAATATCGAGTTGTGGAAAGCTTGCGGAAAATTGTGTAATGATGAAATGACGTGTTTCTGTGGTTTCTGTACTCCTAACGACTTCCCCCTGCAAAGTCCTCCCTCTACATGACATCATGCTAAACCCTCCCAAAAACCCTACCATACAAGCTGTCACAGGCTGTCAGACTGATAGCCATTGACAGGCCAGAATTGGGGTATAAGTGTCTTCTGTTAGCATGGAGAGGTTTTTGTTTGAATCAAAAATGTTTTTTACAGAATGGGAAGGCAGTCAGAAACCATTGTAATACTGTATTGTTATTGAAAATATACATAATTTTAATTGTTAAAGCATTATTAATGGAATGACAAGCATGATTGAAATTTGCTGTGTTGATGAAAATATTCGTAGTATGGCACAGCTGTACATTACACATTCAACATAGTACATTCAACTTTCTAAAGAACCCCATTTAGCTTCTCGTCCATGCACACATCTGTATACACAGCTTTTCTAAACCCCAGCAATCCCCCATGAAAACGTGCATTACGTACATTAAGGAGACACTTTCATCTAAAGTGAATTACAAACAAGGACATCGTCAATAGCCTAAAATGCGCTCAATGTACTCAGGCCAAGGTGAGTTAGTGCATTTTTCTTCCCGAATTCTAAGTGCAACAATTATAACATGCAGCACAAAATTATAACTAAGCACATTACATTAGGGCAGAGGTGTCAAACTCAAATTCACAGTGGGCCAAAATATAAACTGTAATAGACATTTTAAATGATCACGCGGGCCCATTAAAATGACTACGCGGGCAAATTTTGTGAATGTTATGAACACTTCTGGTTTCTGTACATGATTCTGATGTCATATTTTTATTATGTATATATGTATGTATAGTATTTTTTTGCATTCCTTGTGCCACAGATAAGGTGATGAAATTTCCCAGGGATGCCATGATTGCTGGGATCGTGGTAGTTGTGTGCACTGCCATGCTAGCCCTGCTGTCTAGATGGGATAGAATTTTCAAGGTAAAACAAACAAAAGACTTCAAGATTATACAAAAAAAACATATGCTGCCTTAACATGTAATAGGTTGTCTTTATCACGGTCAATGATTTGAAGGGGGCAATCGTGGCCCAGTGGTTAAGGTGATTTTGGATCAGAGGGTTGCAATTTCGAATCCCACCCTTCCACTCTCTACCTCACTCCATGGCTGAGGTGCCCTTGAGCATCTAACCCTACACTGCTCCAGGGACTGTAACCAATACCCTGTACTTAACTATAAGTTACTTTGGATAGAAATAGCGTGGTGAAGTACACGTATGTATTACTTTTTCAGAATTAGCATGCTAAATGCCCCATCCATGCTAAACGCCCGTCCAGTCTGCCAAATTTGATTTCCCCTGCCATCTTGAGATTCGAAAAAAATGGCTAGTGAACCACTGACCCAGAGCCATGGTAGTCAGAGTTGTGGCAACTGAGGTACAGGAAGTGGGTTAGTGATATGCCTCATGTAGATTCAAATCATTCTAGGCAGTAGCTTTCTGTTTGCAAGAGACTAAGGCAGGCTCCACACTAGAGTGTGGTGGAACGGCAGCGAGACGATTGAGGTCTTTCTGCTTAGTTTCGGCTGGTGTGTTCTACTTGGCCTTTCACACCGACAGCGTTGGCCTGCGCGGCCAGTCCAGTTCAAAATCCCCCCACAGCCAAAGCTAGCGTGATGCTTTGCCATTCATTTGAATGGGACACCGCCGGTCGCTGGCGTCCAAAATCAGTTCAACTTTCCAAATGCAGCGCTGAGCGGAGCCGGCTTTATAACACTATACAACACCCAAAGCTGAAGGAAAAATTACTTAAAATGAATTATATTTACCTTCATCGCACTTTTTGTGTTCTGCGCCCACTCCCTGGAACTGCTTTGGAACTATGTCAATAGCGACCTGTGAGTCAAAGGCTCCACGAGCCACCATTATTGTGTAAGACTGAGGTCAATGGGATTAGCCTAACTCTTACTGTCATGGCTCTGCACTGACCCGTTGGTTATCTATGGATATGAATGTTTTCTGATGATGGGCGACATGCATTTCCTCTCAAATTGTCCTTTTAACAATTTCAAAATGACACAAAAAAACCCTGTATGGTGCTTTTAACCTGTTTTCAAACCTCAGGTTTGAACCCACAAGCAAACCACAAAGCATGATGGTTGCATGACTGATCTTCTCATCATTATTTCATATTGAGTGAATATAGTCATTTTGGCTAGACTACTGACAACCAGGGCTCTAAATTAACGTTTTTCATCACTAGCCAAAATTGCTAGTAGATGTTAATCTCACTAGCCAGATACAGTTACTAATGGGTGAAAGTGGCTAGTAAGTTGGTCTTTTCTACCAGCCAAACTGAAATTTCACCAGCATTTGGCCGGTTGGCTGGTGTTAATTTAGAGCCCTGCTGACAACATAATATATTATTACTTTTATCAGTGTTCATTTTGTTTAACTATTACCAGTATGGGGCCCTCCACTGTTACACTTTTTGTTTTTATGTTGTTTTCCAGTGCTGCAAAAAATGAGGTCGTCAGGAGAGCAGAATAAAGAGAAACTTGCCACAGCCATGAGGAACAGTCTGGTCAAAGACTTTTTGTTTTGGGCTCAGACGTCAAGTGGCGCAACGGCATCTATGCCCATGAATTAATCAGTAATTGGTGGTTGATATGCTGCAATGAATATGCTTTTAAGATAGTCCAGTGAAAAATTAACAAACAAAAAATCCATACAATAGTGGCGCTGGCTGTTGTTACGCTGCTCTGACGTGTGCCAGGCCTACTGCTGAAGCGTCATTGACCCAGTCATGACAGGTGGGATCTACACAGATCTGAAAATAAAGTTTCCTGATTTACCAAAAGGGGCAAACAATTTTTTGGTTGTACTTGTCTGTGGTTTTATTTTTAGGCTGAGGTATTAGGGTAAGGTAATGATTACAGATTTTTTTTTGCCCTGTCCGAATGTGCCATGTCAGCAAAGATAACGGAGTATGTCTGCGAATTTAACAGATATTTTCATCTTATCTCCGACTGAGAGATACAACTGAGAAATTGTCCTTGGTAATATCAATCCCATGTTAATTCCAATTCCAGTTTGAATTCCTGCATAGATTGATAATAATACACTCAAAAAAACCCAATATGTTCTGTGAATGGCACGCATGTGACCAAAAAACTGTGTGAAGACCCTCCCACTTTCTGTTGTTTTATTAAGATAGGCCTACTTCAATCCATTCCCAATCAACCATTAACCATTACCGACAATCTGTGATAAAAATAGAATAAAAAAAGATTTATCTCATTTATCTCTAAAAGGCACATCCAGGCGAGAAGATGTTGGCCTTGTTGATGAAAAAAAGTGAAAGTCAAGCCCAGGCAGAATTTGGTGAATGTATGTCCATAGCAATTTCTCCTTACAGTTTATCCATTTGTGAAAATATGTTCATATGAAGAAAGCAAGAAATCTAAACACACACACAGTCATAGTTAATCTATGGCAACCTCCACATTCGTTTTGCGATTGAGAAAAAATGAAACGAATATCACCTGTGTGTAATTTTTGGATGCATTGTAACCATGATAAATGTTGTTGTGTGTTCTCTGCATTTTGGGTGGGTGAACCCAGGGCCGGTTTAAGATGGTCTGGGGCCCCTAGGCTACAGGTTACTGGGGGTCCCCTACAAGGCAAATATCATGACATAGACAGTATCATAATACATAATAGGAATTAAGGATAACATGTCTACCAACTGTACTCATATATGATCAATGTTGCATCTGGTCACAAGTCTGCAATGTTTCACTTTCGACCACCCTGGTAGGTGGGGGCTGCCCCCTTGCAACAATACCACCAACTAAAACAAAACAGAGAATGTCCCATACAAAATCACTGAAAAGTGCATTCAAGCATTGAAGAGTACATTGAACAGAAAACAGCTAAATTTACATTGTGCAAAGGAAGTAGGAAGGCCCGGCAGTGGAGCAACTGAGAAATGCATGTGCTATTATTCAGGTACTGTCCCCAAAGCGTGTGGTATTGCATTGAATGCTCTCCCTGATGGTAGGAGTGTGAATACATGGTATGCTGAATGTGTGGTCAGAGGTGATGTTCTTGGTTCCAATTCACGTGTCCGTTATCAGTCCGAAACGGTTAGAATATTGTACATGAAAACAAATCATGCCTTGCACACAGGAGCGCGGTGTAAGTGCGGCGCATGCCCGTCCCGACCGGACATGTCCGCGTTGCTCCTTGAAAATAGAACTCGAGTCTATTTTCCTGCGTGGACATCCGCGTTCAATGTGCGGGCTCCATTGAAAATGAATGGCTGCTGCATTGTAGCATGCTACACGGATCCATTGACTTTCACTAGCTTAGCGACATGCTCCCTCTTTTAACTTGTCTTAAAGCAAGACAACGGCTTACATGAAAAATAAGACACTTAACCACCTTTATAAACCCTGGCCAACGATTTTAACTGTATTAAGCCCCAAAATAGTGGCATACCCCTTTAAGTGAACGCGTATATCTTGGTGTGCTGGTACCGTGACTCAACCCAAATTTCCTCAACCGTCGGAGGAAGTGTAGTTTTTGGAGAGCTTTTGAAATGATGAGACTGGTGCTCAGGTTCATCCGTCAGCCTCAGCTACCTACGTAGGCTACAGAAATGCTACGTGACAAAATCAAAAACATAACTCCAACCATACTCCAGGTAACACGTTTTGTAATGGAAACACAAACCGGGCTGGTTTGACAGTACCATTCAGCACCACTCAGGTCCACACGACAATGCACAGTCAGGGATGTGTAGAAAACGCCTTATGAGTTCTTCAGTTTTGGATATTGAGTGTGATATTATTGACAGAATATTGACAGTTGACATTATTGACAGAACACCACTGCACTAGATGCACCACTGCACTTTGAGGTTTCGTCCCCATCACGTATGAGGCCTATAACATTGGTATTGTCTGCACATTTTAGAAGTTTGACAGATGGGGAGTAGGAAATATATTTGTTGGTGCATAGAGAGAATAACAGGGGTGACAACACAGATATACAACCTTGTGGCGCATCGATAATTAATATCACAACATGCTTCATGGGAGTGGCTCCATAAGTACTATGTGACCAATAAACCAGCCTTGACTCCTTGTGTAAAAACTAGTCCCATCCATATTGACCCATTCAGAGGTCACGTCATCACTGACTGCACCCGCATTGTTGACTCAAACACACACGCACACACACACACACACACACACACACACACACACAGACAGTGCAGACCCTGAGAGAAGACCTGCCGTCCTGAAGAGGTCCTGAAAACTACACCGGTTTTGCTATTCCGAGAGGGAAGAGGCTGTTCCAGATGCATAGGATATATTTAAATGTACGGAGTGGACTGAGGACACCATCAGGAATGCCCATGTCTGTAGCGCCCACTTCATATCTGAAGTTATCGTGACCATCCATTTTCTATGTTTGGAAAAAAAAAACCTGGCTATTTTTTTTTACAAATGTGCGGTACATTGCCGATTTCGCTCCAACAATGCGTGTGCAGCCAGAATTCATGTGCAATGAAAAACTTCCCTGCTCGGAGTCCCAAAAAAAGTAAAAAGAAAAAAAGTTACGAAAAAATATAATAATGTTTTAAAAAGCATGTGCATTTAAAAAAAAGGCAAGTTGGAGAAAAAAGGGAGAGATGATGAGTGAAGGAGTGGTTTCATGTCTATGGCGGTTTGAAGTTCAACAACCAGATGGAGGCTTATAAAGACAAAGATACTGATCCCCACCGCATCACAACGACGGGGGAATGACCCCATTAAAGTTTTATGCCTCTCTCACTGTCTTATCTGAATTATAAAGGTTTAAAACCCAAAAACCAATATAAATCAATAAATAAAATAATAAAAAAGAAGAAATGGTGCACATCCAATCCCACTTCAATGTGCAGGACAGAGTCTGATTCAAGTTCCGGGTTGAACGAGGTCTGCACCCCTAGAATCCTTCCTTTCTTATCTAAGCTATGGTGGTGCAGAACAACATTTAGACGGAATGTGGTTGACTCTTACCATGGAGTAAGCGAGCCCTCTAACCTTCTCACCCTTCTACCCTGATCAGAAGTCACTCAATTGATGGTATGAAGTCACATTTTCAGTCACAGAGTTGCAATATGATCAGGCTGTATGATCACAACAGAGTTGGAATACTGAAGTCAACATGACATGCACTGGACCTGGAAGCTTATAAAGACACAGATGCCTATCCCCACTGCATCGCAATGATGGGGGAATGACCCCATTAAAGTTTTATGTTACTGCCACAAGCCAAGGTCACTTTCAAATTCAAGGACAGAGCATTTTTTGTGTGTGCTTATTATACTGCAAAGTTGGAGCAGGTTCACACACTAATTGAGACACTAAGGTCAAGCACAAGGAGTTTTTTTTTTATTTTTTTGTCAGCAGAGTAGAGCCTCCTGGCCTCCTGCTTATTATACTGTAGCGCCGAGCGGTAGCCACTTCAAAGGGATGACGGAGGCAGAAGATGCAGTTTTGCATTGTCTTTTATTTTACCTGCCCTCTCACAGTCTAACTTGGGCAAAAGGAGGTGTCCCCCAATAAAACAACAAACAGCTGTCACTAAACTAAATAAACTTGCTCCCCTCTCGTTCAGCACGGCTTCTCTCAATTTAGTTCTCCTCAGCTCTGGTTACAATTAATGAACGTTATTGATCCCTTCATACACACACACACACACACACACACACACACACACACACACACACACACACACACACACACACACACACACACACACACACACACACACACACACACACACACACACACACACACACACACACTTCATTAGGAACACCCCTCTAGCGCTGGGTTGGACCCCCTTTTGCCTTCAGAACTGCCTGAACTGCCTGCAACAATTACTGTACTATACGCGGGTAGGCTGTGGCATTCCAACAAAGATAAATTGGTACTAATTGACCCAAATTGTGCTAAGAAAATATCCTTATACCATTATATTCCCAGCCTGAAACATTGATGTAAGGCAGGGTTGACCGATGTTTTCATATTGTTGACGCCAAATTCTGACCATTCCACCTAAGTGTTGCAGTAGACTCACCAGACCAAGCAACATTTTTCCGATCTTCTAGTGTCGTTTATGGGGTGCCTGTCCAAATTGTTGCCTCATTTTCCTGTATAGCTGACAGTTGTGGCACCAAATGTGGTTTTCTGCTGCTGTAGACCATTTCAAGATTCAAGATTCAAGATTTTTTATTTGTCACGTGCTTCCTTGTGCAAGCACAATTGGCAGTGAAATGGGGATTGCAACTGCTCTGTGCTGTGTTGGATGGTAAAAAATAAAAATAATAAAAATAATAAAATAAAATAAAATAAAAAATAATTAAAAATAGTTATTGTCTTAATTCAAAAAGCGGATGGCTTGAGGGAAAAAAACTCTTACGCAGTCTCTCTGTTCTACATCTTATGGAACGTAGTCGTTTCCCTGAGGGCAGCCTTTCGAATATGGAGTGACTAGGATGGAATGTGTCTTTCATAATCCTTTGTGCTCGTGTCGTTGCCCTTCTTGCATATATATCTTGCAGCCCTGGAAGGATGGCGCCAGTGATTTTTTCTGCAGCATGCACTACTCTGTGCAGGGCTATCTTGTCCTGAGCTGTGCAGTTGCCATACCACGTTGTAATGCTTCCTGTAATTACTGACTCAATTGTGGCAGAATAGAAGGACTTCTGCATGTCTGATGGAATTCTAAACTTCCTTAGCCTCCTGAGGTGGTACAGACGCTGCCTGGCCTTTTTCACTACGGTGGTGATGTGAGGTGACCAAGACAGATCTTCAGAAATGTTGACGCCTAGGTACTTGAAACAGCTCACACTTTCCACAGGGGTACCAGAGATTTCGAGTTGAGCATAGTTCTGATCTTTTCCTCTTCTGTAGTCCACCACAAGTTCTTTGGTTTTGGTGACGTTGAGCTCTAAACTGTTCTCTGCACACCAGGATGACAACATCTCAACCTCATTTAGGTAGGCTGTTTCATCGTTGTTGGAGATGAGTCCTACCACCACTGTGTCGTCTGCAAATTTCACAATGGAATTGGAGCTGTGGATAGCTGAGCAGTCATGAGTATAAAGGGAGTACAATTTGCCTCAAGATTTGATGTGCTGTGTAATCAGGGATTCTCTTATGCATACCTCAGTTGTAATGAGTGGTTATTTGACTTAATATTGCCTTTGTATCAGCACCAACCAGTCTGGCCATTTTTCTCTGACCTCTGGCATCAACAAGACATTTTTGCCCACAGAATCGCTGCTCACCGCATTTTTTTCTTTTTCTTTTACCATTCTCTGTAAACCCTAGAGATGGTTGTGTGAATATCCCAGTAGATCCCAGAGACTTGACTCTACAATCTCTATCTATCTCTTCTTCCTCTGCCTTCCTGCTATTTTTGCCTCTCCTTTTCAATCCATCTCTAGCAAGGATGTTTTTTCCCATTTGTTAAGCACTTTGAGTTACAGGCCTTGTATGACACAGTGCTATACAAATGCAATTATTATTATTACAAAAAAATATTATCAGTATTTTCTGAAATACTCAAATCAAGCCTTTTCGGCTTGACAGCCATGCCATGTTCAAAGTCATTTCAATAACCTTTCTTCACCATTATGATGCTCGGTTTGAACTGCATCAGATCATCTCAACCATGTCTACATGCACAAATGCTTTAAGTTGCCACCATGTGATTGGCTGATCAGAAATTTGCCTCAATGAGCAGTTGTAACAGGTGTTCCTAATATAGTGGCCGGTGAGTGTATATATATGATTGAGATAAGGTCCTTGTTTTGTGGCTATTATGGGGGATTCAAATTGGGTGCAGATAGCAAAAAGACCTCAGTGATTTTGGCACAGGCCCAAAACAGAACGTGTGTGTGTGTGTGTGTGTGTGTGTGTGTGTGTGTGTGTGTGTGTGTGCGCGCGTGCGTGCGTGCATGTGTCTGAGCATGAAGGCTTTTTCTCACTCACTTATGTGAATTCTTAAAGTATGTCAATCAGTTGGGGATGGGCTTTGATGAGCGGAAATAATTAACAGATTAGATAGGTATTGATAAGGGGCAGAGCAACTGATCAGGCTTCTAGGAGAGATCTGAGGATATTTTAGGCCAGATGTGTAGTTTGCACAGAGGGTGGATGGAGGAGGAAAGACGGGCCAGGAGGCACACCTACGGATCTGGAGGACAGTGGAGGTGTCCGGCGACATGTGATACCCTGTTAGGCATAGTAATGTTTTTCAACTCTGAGTCAACAGGAGTGGTGTGTGGGCAGTCCTCCTTGATTCCTTGAACGGTGGCATCGGATGATGGGTGGAGCCATTTCCCATTTAAGTCGGCGTGCCACATCCAGTTCTCTCTCTCCATGGGCCAGGCACTCCAGCTGCTCCTCTTACTTTCGTTGTTCTTAATTATGTAACATGCAAAATGCACCCATGACATCACCTTCATCCAACACCCGCCTGCACTACACCACTAACTACTGATTTCTACCTACATACAAGTTAGCCTAGTTTTTGTCAGACCATGCCGCTTTAAAAATAAATACAAACATTGAATTGTTCGTGCACGTCTCTGTCCCAAGTTTTTTTTTTTTTGCTCTGGTGTCCATTGGATCCATAGCAGAGGGGTATAAAAGCATGGGAAAGCATTTAATTTCTTTATGCAATGGAAACATTACGGATTTGAAATCGTGCAAGTATTACAAGGACTTTATTTCACACACGCACGCACACCCACACACACTATACAAATATAGGATGGTGTGAGGTGTGTGGATGTTAGAGGGAGGTTAAAGTAGACTACAATAGCAAATAATATAATAGTAACATTTATAAAATCAAATTTGAATCTTCTGACTAGTTGTGAGACATAGGCCTTCATACATAATATACATAATCTTACCTGCTTCCTGCAACACTTGCTACAACACTTTCCCATAGCCTAATTACTGATCCTAATCCCCAAGCTGAGACATCTAGGACTTCCATCATCCACATGCTCCTGGATCAAAGACTTCCTTCTTAATCGTCCCCAACAGGTGAAACTAGGTCATCATCTCTCAACCATCCGCACCCTCAGCACCGGCTTGCCTCAGGGATTTGTGTTGAGCCCACTTCTGTACTCACTCTACACGTTTGACTGTAGCCCCATCCACCCACAGAACACCATTGTCAAATTTGCAGATGACACAACAGTGGTGAGGCTGATAACCGAGGGAAGGGAGGAGGCCTACTTGTGGGCGGTGGTAGCTCAGGTGGTAGAGGAGCCGTTCCTCAATCCAAAGGTTGCAGGTTCGAGCCCCGCTCGGCCTGACTCCATCGGTGTGTCCTTGAGCAAGATACTTAACCCCAAGTTGCTCCTGGTGGCAGGGTGGTACCCTGCGTGGCAGCCACGGCCACCGGTGTGTGAATGTGAGTGTGAATGGGTGAATGTGAGGCATACAATGTAGAGCGCTTTGAGTGCTCGAAGGAGTGGAAAGGGATGAGGTCCTGAAACTTGGAGAGTGGTGTGCATCGAACAACTTGTCCCTGAACATCTCCAAGACGAAGGAGCTCATCCTGGACTTCCGGCGGAACAAAGATGCTCCTGCCCCCCTGTACATCAATGGTGAACGTGTTGAGCAAGTGAGCTCATTTAAATTCCTAAGTGTACACATCTCTGCTGATCTCTCCTGGTCGACTAACACCTCGGCTCTGGTAAAAAAGGCCCAGCAGCGATAGCACTTCCCGTCTTACATAGGCCTACTAGGGCGTTAAAGCGTCGCGGAACGGCTGAGTTTTTTCCCGGCGTCGGTGAAAATACATTGAAACGTTGCTGTGTAAGGACAGATATTTCAATGTATTTTCACAGACGCCGGTAAAAAACGCGCCCGTTCCGCAACGTTTTACCGCCCTGGTGTGTAAGACCCCTAAGGGGCAAAACATACCAAAGCCGAACGGAACGGTCGCGGGACGAAACGCAGTCTTTCTGCTTAGTTTCGGACGGTGTGTTTTTCTCTGCCTTGCACACTGACAGCGTCGGCGTACACGGCCAGTCCTGTTCAAAACCCCCTCACAGCCAAATATAGGCCTAAGATCCCTCACATCCTGGCTTCCATCTCTTCACACTAGGTGCGATCGACATGTGTCAACGCATGCATGCACATTTAGACAGCAATGCACCCTGGATGGAAAATGCTGCATGACGGTTAGATTTCCTGTCAAACTTCGAAATTTCGTCGATGTTGCGTTGACGAGGTGACATGTCACATGGTGTCAAACTATCGCGGGATGCATGCGGCTGCAGTCAGATCTTGCAACCTCTGCAGTTGCTTATCCCCTTCAACGCTCGCATGCAGACTGCCTCCGAGGTCACGCACCCATGAATTGGTTGGTCAACAACTCACTCACGTGTGTATATGGGTCTTGTCTCACACCTCTACACAAGTTTGCGCAGGTCCCCACTTCAGCTCCTCCTCACTGTCTGCCCCCCCACTACTCACACGTGGTGTGTTAGTAGAGCAAATCGGTGCGAGCTCATCGTCTCGTTCATATTTGTGGTCGACTGTAGATGCGCTGTATTTAATAACACCCACATCATGACAACAAGTTCTCGCTCACGTGCTTCCGTCAACGTTGGTCGACAGCATCAAAGTCGTATGGGCTTACTGTTGCCCTCTGGCAGGCGCTACAAGGCATTACCAGCCAGAACCAATAGGATGAAGAACGGCTTCTTCCCAAAAGCTGTTACGACAATGAACTCACACTTAGCCTACTGGACTATGTTCATCTGTAGGACTGTGCACCTTGTAGGGAAGCTCAAATATCAGTATACTTTGTATAATGACAATAAAGGCTTTCTATTCTATTCTATTATATTCTATTCTATTATTACTAATTACAAACGCAACAAACATCTTCTTCTGAGAAATGAAGCATTCAATCCAAAAATGTCAATATGTGTTACTGTACATTCTTTTACAGTCGTTTATTGTATGTCAAGACTCACTAGCTATTGTGACGTGTGACTTTCCAAAGCCATGGTCTCGTGCGCCACATTTCTCAAAGTTACAATGCATTAGGCCTACATTTTAATGGAATTAAGTGGACAATCGTTTTCAATTTGTAAATACTAGAAAACAATCATGGTGGGCCCATGCAGTAGCCTACCTCAATACCTTAATATTGCAGTTTCTCAAGCTACTGGGCTACTATTGCAGAACTGGTGCGTTAAATGCAGAAAACACTTTGATGCAGCAGACACAACACCTCTGGCTTTTTTCATATAGGGACAAAGCTATGCCTGGCCAAACGTTACCGTTTGATTAGGCTATGCAAACAAAAAATAAGCTACTTTTAAGTGTAGAGTCATTCACAAAGACGAGCAACAAATCTGTAGAATTACATAGCCAGTGATACTCAGTTCATTAAACCAACATGTCAGTCATGGACTGCTGTCAAAATTCTGACTACAAGGCCACCAACAGATGCTTGATAGACAGCTATAGGAGCTATGTGAATGGGGCGCCATCTAAAGGCCGAACATGAACAACACAACAACGATACAATAACACTATTAACACAACAAAACTATGTTTTCTTCACTTTCACAAGTATCTTTCATGGCTCCTTTGGGCTGCCGTTTGAGGCTGCCACCTTGACCGGTGAGGCATACGTAGGATATATCAACTTCATTGTGCGCAGTGAGCACTGTGTACTGTGGAGTGCTTTGTAAAAATGACAAGGGAGTTTCCCAGGTGGCCTTTCACTTTCAGTGCAGATTTCAAATAAAATAAATGAATAAATCTTAAGAGTCAAATATTGGTTATTTTATTTTTTTTATTTCATTTTTTATGAATGCACAAATCTGGAATTATGAAAACCATGTTTTGTAAAAAGTGCTGTTTATTCTGCTTGCATCAATTGTGTTCCTTTCATACCAAATTTCAACGCCGACTTAAACTTGATTGTAATATTTCCAATGCAAACTACCATATGTCTTGAGGGCACACATGATCAATCAAGACGCAAAAAAAAAAAATCAAATTCCTTTTTTTTTCTCTCTGTCTCTCCCTCTCTCTTCAGTCTCTGCCGATCTTGTGAGTTTCCTGGGGCCTGTCAATGCGGTAGATGTACTCTGCAGGCAGGAAGTAGCCCAGGTACTCCACGGTGTCAGGGGTGGTGTCAATGTAATAATGCCCTCCCTCTCCATGGTGGCTAAAGCCGTGAGTGTGCTCCACACGAAGGTCCAAACCCTTACAAGTGACAAAAGGGGAAATAGAGGGACAATGAGAACTGTACTGGTCACTCAAAACATTCTTACGGCCATTTAAGAAATGATCTTTCTGTGAAAAAAATAGAATATGAGGGGACTAGTTCAAATTCAGGGTGAAGGGGGTGAGTGTCATCATCTAAAATGTTGATAGTTTTTCTATCAACTGTAGTCCAATAAAGATTGTCCAGTGGTTTTTGGGGTCACCGTATGATTTTTGAACTCTGGACAGCCTGTTCTTGATGGATAGGGTGAGATGGCCATAGAGATGTTATAAGTTATGACACTCTATATTAGGCTAACATATGCACTCTCCAAAATGTTACAGCTAACTCCAAAGCCTTTAAAAATAACCTTTGATTAGCCTTCTGGCGTCAACATTGTATGTGAAGCTTAGTTTTGAGTCAATGTCTGTGTCCAAATACTTCCAACAGTTGACAGTTTCAACATTTTGTTTGGACAGTAAAAGGGGTGATGGGACATTAATGTAGTTAAGCATTAGTTCCTTGTATGGCTTTGCATACATTGAATATTGTACATTGTGTATTGCACATTGTGTTTGTGTTTGGTGAGATGATGACAAAGTTGGTCATAATGAGGGTGGCATTTTCAGTCTCTATGTGACACTTGTAGGCAAACTGCATTGGATCCAGATGTAAGTTCAGGAATACAGTAAGGTGTCTGATTACAACCCTCTCCATGCTTTTTGCCAAAATTTTGACCCAGGTTTCTTGGGACGTGGTTTGATGGTTGATGTCTTCCACATTTTCGACACAGTACAGGTGGACAGTAACAGTTGAAATAAGTTAAATTAAGTTAAGTAAAAACTGGTGCAAGCTCATTTGCGCATGCCTTCAGTGCCCTTAACATCCGTGTCCAGGAGCACGGAATTTTTGGAGATCATGTTGGCCATCAGGTCCAGGCGCTTTATTTGGATTTTATTTTTGAGAGGCAATGTCTGACTTCCTCCACTGATAGGTGGATTGTGGTGGTTTGAGGAATATTGGTAGAAATAGCATTGCATTTGTCTTTGCTGCCAGGGGAATCAAACCTTCCATAAAAGCTGTGAAAATTGCTTAAAAAAGGGGAGGTCCATATAAGTGTCCACTGATTCCTTCCCATGCTTGATTAGGATTGTTTGTGCAAAATTGTTCCTCCACTTTATTTTCAAAACCAACTTTTGCTTTTTGCAGCTTTTTTGAACTCTCTCCTTATTCCTCTCAGTTTCTCTATATCACCCCTCATGGAATGTGTATTTTTCTCATTAAGGCAATGCTTTTAACTTCTGACAGCCATGGCTTGTTATAAGGGAATGTGACGATTCTTTTGGTCTCTGTTGCAGTTTCCTCACAGCACTGTATGTTACACCATTAGAATACAACATGCAGTTTTGTCTTAAATTTGTACAAATTTTAAACCGGATCACTCTATGCATGTAACTGCAGTCAATGAGTTGTGAGTGTCTTTACTCACTGGATCCCTGGACACCATCACTGTCTGGCAGATGAAAGGAGCGCTGACCTCAAAGTGCTTCAACCAACCGTTAACGTCGTCCTCCGTTAGCAAAGGACAGGCCGAGAACTCTCGTGGCTACACATTGGGGGAAAAAATGGAGGTGGAGGTTGAAGGTCATGGTTCACATAAATAGCTTGTTAATAATCAATGGGCTTTTCCACAAGGCAGCACATCCTCTGTTAATAGGTAGGTGTGTGTGTGTGTGTGTGTGTGTGTGTGTGTGTGTGTGTGTGTGTGTGTGTGTGTGTGTGTGTGTGTGTGTGTGTTGTTTTTTTGTGCGAAATGTGTTAAGTCATTGTGACATTCAACATGTAACAGCCTTACATGTTCAGTAGTTTACATTACACAAAGGACTTTTCACTTTGCTTTATATCATGTTATTGTGTGTTGTAATAAAATGTCCATTACTGTTATTGTCTGACATACTGTAAATGTACTTAAAAATAATAATTATTATGAATTCAGTCAAATCTCATTTCTTTATGCTTGATATTACCATTATATGGATCTTCGCTTTGCCTTTTTGGATGACAAAAGTCCCCCCCAGTGCCAAGCTTTGATCAGGATAGTGCAGCTCCATTGCTTTCCTCATGCACGACACAAGACTGTCCTGTCCTGTTCTGCGGCTGGCTCTCACCTCAAGGACCTGAAGAAATGAAAATGAAAAATGTTTAAAAGCATATGACTCTTGTTTGATCGACTTACTTTATCCTGCACCTGTCCAACGTGAGGTGGACAGTGCATACATAGGCCTACATTTACTTGTTGAAAGACCTTCAGGATGCCTTTCTCACCTTCCCAGGTTTTCCCTCACAGGCATACAGGTTAGCCAGCAGTCCAAAATCGCAGTCATGGAACCTGTCGCTGTAGCGTTCCTGCAGACACTTTCCATCCACAGGATTGATGGAGGCAAAGTAGCTGCCATTCACAGCCGGTTTCCCCTCGGATTCAGTCAGCACCAGGGGCATTAGCTGTGGAGAGGTTAAAACATGGCAGTAATCAATAATTAATAATCACCATAACCATAACCATAATAGTCGTAATGTTCAGAGATGCAATAGATTACTATAATGCCGTTCTTAACTAATGGGAATATTGTTTAGCATATTTATTCATTTTGGTGTACATTACCTATTTAATTTAAATATTTATTGTGTTGTTATGCTTTTCCTGCCAACCTGCCGTGACCCCCCCCCCACCCCCACCCCCTAACAGCCCTTTGTGGCCCCCAGCCACCACTTTGAAAACCATTAGTCTAGAGTGTATAAGGTTCCAGGTTATTCTGTAAGTGTTGAATTAACACTGCATTTTTTACTGTGTACAAATGTTTCTGCACGGGAAGGATCAAATAAGATTGATAGCTGTGTGTATAACATCATCCCGTTATCTCTACATTACAACAGACTGATAGTGAGCGTCCCATACACCCTCTAAACATTTCTCCACGCATCATTAATTGTCATAACTAGTGATGTGAACCTACATCTTCATAAAATCACAAATGTACATGAATTGTAGAATAGCACAGTAGAACAGCAATTGCAGTGTAACTAACCTCAGCATTCATTCCAGCTGTTTTTGAGGAGATGGCGCCAGCTCCGATGATGAAAGCACCAGGTAGTTCCAGCTCTTTGGACACGGTGTTCATGTTATAAAGCTATACATAAAATATATGTATTTAAAAAAGACATACAAACAATCAACCAAGTGATACACACATCAATTGAAATGTTTCCCTTGTAATGTGATATCAATGACTGACCTTGTCCAGATGTACTGTTGGAATGAGGTAAGGAACACCACCAACATCTGTTACACGCGGTTTACCACATAAACCTGATCAGGGTGAGAGGAATTAGGTGCACTCTATGACGTGTGTGTGTGTGTGTGTGTGTGTGTGTGTGTGTGTGTGTGTGTGTGTGTGTGTGTGTGTGTGTGTGTGTGTGTGTGTGTGTGTGTGGTGGAATTGTATCATCATGACTGCATGGCTACAAGGCTGGGGTTTTTTTCATCTACATTAATCTTTGTAATCATGGAAGTAATGGTTCATTAAAAATATGTTTGCTACCTAAGTGATTGTTTAATTGATGATCAACCTACTGTTATTTCTACCCTTACCTTTCACAGGAAACTTAAATGGTTCCTGTGTAAGATCTGGGCATTCAGTGACAGTCACTTCTGCATCAGCAAAGTTTCGTTTTAAACCCTCTTCCAAAACTGAGGAACAAAACGTACAAGATAAATAAACTCATCATGTATGCAGTCAAAGGCAATTGCATCTCTATGCATTTTGAACAACATAGCCATGGACGTCACACTGAATTGCATAGCCGACCATGTTAACAGAACGGCATTTGGACTTTAGTCCATGTTCAGAACAGATCTGGCAGGGCTTTCTGACGGTCAGGCCTCAATCTGATGGCTTGACCAATGTATTAAATTGCAAGACTATAACAGAATAATACCATCACCCGTATGGCTACTGCATTCCGAAAGAGCTAGTAAACAAAAAAACACCAGCAGCCTAATAGGCCTGCAACATGGCCATTCAATATCAACAGCTTACCTTCACGGAGCTTATCTAGGGTTGGAACGTGAAGTTGGAACTTCTCAGTTTGGCTTTTGCTCGTCATGGTTGAGCGTTGAATTTGCAAGCAAGTCGAGTGACACCTCGGACAACCAGGCTGGGCACTAGACTGTACAGAATCGGCACTGTGCGGGATGCAACTAGTAATGTGTCGTTCACGAACGAACCGTTCGTTTTGAACGAGTCTTTGAAGTGAACGAAGCGAACTAGTTCCCCGCCTCTCGTTCACTTCGTTCGTTGGTGAATCACCGGTCTGTCACTACTAGTCAGTCAGACAGTAGCAGAAGTGGTCGTCCAATGAGCATTTTAATCTGCGCAAAGGGGCACCACTTTATCTCTTAATGTGATATCTTAATATTACCAGAGTTTTTACACATACCGGGTATTTAGTTCATAATTTAGAAGAGCTCAGCAGTTCACATAGTCCACAGTTCACAGCTCTGAACGAGCTGAGCTCTCGTTCCTGAACGAGGAGCCAGTGAACTGCAGCCAGAGCTGTAGAGAAAAGAGTTGGAGCATCCTTTGATCTTTGCCGACGAGTGGTCACGTGGTTTGCGTAGTCTACGCCCACCGCAGAAGGGTCCTATACACCGGGAGCTGTCAATACATTTCATTGAGCGAGAGCGTCCTTTAACGGTAATTATATCAGATTATGCCGCCCCCAAAAGAACGAGTTCGTTTTGTTTTTTGTAGGCCATTTTATGGCCTTCATTGTCATATAAAAACATTGAAGTGTCAGTACCGTAATACGGTAATATCATTGCAGTTACACTTTGGGAGGGAAACGTCATCTTAGCTAGGAAGCTCCATTACTTACCATTGAGATGCTAATTGTCCGTAGCCCTTGATAATGTCTATTTGTTTTGGATTCAGCAGAAGGACATTTTAATGGATAAAATACTTCCAATACATAAAAAGATAAATACATAAACCCAGCATGTCCCAGTTGTAGGCCTACAGTAATATAGCATTTGTTAATTTCAGCCTTTATGATGCTGGTCATCATCAGACCTGTCAAACCACTCAATGCAGGATGCAAATGAACATGAACATGATGCAATGAACATGAAGTAAATAACCCACAGCTGTACAACCTGTGCTTGAATGGTTCAATCTTTTATTTGAAATAAAAAAAATACTCCAAATAGAAACATAAACAGCCCAAACAAAATAACTATGAATAAAACGGCATGTCTGTGTACATGACAAGACGTGTGTGTGTGTGTGTGTGTGTGTGTGTGTGTGTGTGTGTGTGTGTGTGTGTGTGTGTGTGTGTGTGTGTGTGTGTGTGTGAAATCAATAATGCATGAAGAATTGGAATTCACTGGAACATGCTGGAACTTCCAATGCATTGAAAGCATCAACCTATGACCAGAGAGGAGCAGACAGGAGAAGAAAAAAGAGAGAGATTTATTTATATACATGGCATGGCTGTTGGTGCTGAAAGGGATTGATTTGAATATTTCAGAAAAGACTGATCTGCTGGGATATTCACACATAACCATCTCTGGGGTTAACAAACAATGGTAAGGGGGGGAATACAGTGAGCAGCGATTCTGTGGGCAAAAATGTCTTGTTGATGGCAGAGGAGAATAGCCAGACTGGTTGGAGCTGATACAAAGACAACATTAAGTCAAATAACCACTCAGTACAACAAAGGTATGCATAAGAGAATCCCTGATTACACAGCACATCTTGAGGCAAATGGGTTACAGCAGCAGAAAAACACATTTGGTGCCACTCCTGTCAGCCAAGAACAGGAAAATGAGGCAACAATTTCGACTGGCTCACCATAAACGACACTAAAAGATCGGAAAAATGTTGCCTAGTCTGATGAGTCTTGATATCTACATCTACACTCTCAGGTGGAATTGACAGAATTTTGTCGATAACAACATGAAAAGATGGACTCTGTCTTACATCAACGTTTCATGCAGGAGATATAATGGCATAGGGATATTTCCTAAGCACATTTTGGGCCAATTAGAACCAATTTATATTTGTTGGAATGCCACAGCCTACCCAAGACTTTGTTTAAAGGTACAGTGCCAAAATGGTAGGCCACACCCTGGAGGGACATTTATTGGAAAGTTAAATGGATCACACAGCAAGAATGGCGGACAATATTGCTCTGGACCCTTTGCTAAACCAATAATTAGCGTTCCTCCCTTCTGGAAGAAATTTTAGAATGTCTTGCTGCTGAAAAAAATATATATATAAACACCATTTTCACCCTCATCCTATAGTATTGCTTCACAGAAGTGGAGAACAGTAGAATGCACACATCTACATGGAAAGCATATTTTTTTTAATACCACAGAGGAATATTTTAAGTTTTTTTTTGGCAACTTAATTTATTGTACTGTGCTGCCCTAACAGCTTGGGCCTAGAGGACCTAGAGGACAAGACCAATGGCCATATTGTTTTTAAATGCCTGTTTACATGTGGATTGTGGAGAAGTGTCACGCTAGACAAATTTCTGTGAAAACAGACACTAAAAGTTAGTTATCTGATCTTACAAGGGTGAAAACAGACACTAAAAGTTAGTTATCTGATCTTACAAGGGTGGCAAGACTAGGCATTGCAACTATGCTGCCCATTTCTACTTGTCATTAACATTTATTAAAGTAATACATTTAAATTCACTGTGACACAGTACTCCACAAAATTCAAGTGAACACTGCACACTAGAAAATTGCATTTCTGCCTCATCCATGCAAGGGGGCAGTCCCCAATGGCGCAGTGTGGCGGGACGGTACCATGATCAGGGTACCTCAGTCAGGGAGGAGGATGGGGGAGAGCACTGGTTAAATACTCCCCACACCAACCTGGCGGGTTGGAGTCGAACCAGCATCCTTTGGGCTACGAGTCTGACACCCTAACCGCTTACCCACGAATACGACACAAATACCATTGTCTTGACACCCTGTCTGTCAACAGTCACTTTCACTAGTCCATACCTTTGAAAACTGTCCTCTGGTATTTCTTGACCCAGTCTTGACTCAATTAACTTGTTGAATGGTTGTTCGGCGTCTTCCATTCTTACCTTGGCTATGTCTCTGAGTGCTCAATACCCTGTGCTTCTTAAAATACTCCTGTCCTGCACACCTTCCAGGCCATTCACAATCTTGCAACTATCTTGCCTTGCCATTCCCTCTCGCTACCTCGGTTTGTCCTCGACCATCCTCCTCTCTGTCCCTCTGCCCATCTCAGTACCATGGGGAATAGAGCTTTTCAGTTGCTCTGCTCCTCAGCTCTGGAATGCACTGCCCCCTGACTTATTACCCAAGTTCAAATGCAGACTAAAAACTCATTTGTTTCAGTTAGCCTATTCCTTAGGACTTTTTAACTACCGTTTTATTTTTGTTAAAAATGTGTTAATGTGTCTTCGTTTTATTATTACTTCTCTCTGATCCTTGAATGTTTTGAAAGGCACTTTTATTCTCTTGTTACCGTAGTTTCATTTGAATTCCATTGGGATGGCGTATAGAAACAAAAAAAAAGACAACTATGTTGCTGTGCACATATATCCGGCCCTACTATGTGACCAAAGTCCTATACATTTTGCAGCTAAAGACCTCAATCACCGGAAATACAAAATGTTAGACACAGATATAATATTACTTACTGTAAGGGTCCTCAAAAGGTTAGTTAGGTTACCTTATCAGTGCAACTCAAGAAAGCCACCACCTGCAACTAAGCCATTTCTGGCAAAAGCACTTCCCCATCAACAGCAGCAGTCTCATGCAGTAGGAGCAGAATCATTTCCACCTGTAACACAACTCAATGGGAATACAAAAGACAAAAACAGTGATATTAGTCAAATGTTGAACTGGATCTGGACGGTTAAATATTTCACAGCCAGTCACTGCTGATTGAAAGAAGTGATTTTCAATGAATCTGTGGTATCATTATGACCAAGTGAATAATTACAACAGATGACAGCTATGATTCTAGCACTTGGTAGACACACCACCACCACCAGCCACCCATCCACCAAATGCACTCACAAAAGCGGAGTCCTGTGTGCTATACCATCTGGCCGGATACGTCATCAAGGGTGTACTAGGCGGCTCTTTGTGTTCGGCCTGTCTTAACCTGCCTTAACCCCTTAAGACGCAGCTTTATACATTTGTTGTTACCAGTATGGTAATGACCAAGTCGTGGTGCATTACTAAAGGGCCTGTGTTGTGTCATAGTATTGTAGTGCTATGGTAGTTAGATTTCAATAACTATTACAGCGTGCCACTGGAGGTACGGCGCGCATTAAGGGGCTACGGAACAGTGACGACGCTGTACCGGACAACGCCACACTGCTGCAGATGAAGGAGTACAGAGAGGGCGCACTTCACCAGGCATCTACGGATGTATTCTCTTTACTGCAGCACGTTGAGCAGCTGTTCCGGGCCAGGACATCAGAAGCCCTAATGGAGTGCTCAGTCAGTGAACTAGTGGAAGAGGCCATGACTGTGAAATCAAACCTTCCATCCTGCCATGATGTCAAGAGGAGAGTGATCACCAAATACACCAGGTTGAGGCTCAGGATTGCAGGTAAATGCATCAATAATGAAAGGGAAGAACCATGGGAAGGGAAAAAGCTACCTTGGCAGTAAAAGTCAAGCAAAGAAGGCTCCACCTGCCAAATCCCTTCCGATGGCTGTAGCGGTCCCCACCAACACCACCAGTCTGCACCAGCCTGCTGTAGCGGTCTCCACCAACAATCTGCTAGAACCTAGATCCGAACAGAAAAATGACAACATGAACATCACCATTTCAATGCCTCGCAGTTCATTGTGAATCTAGCTATCGTAAAGATACACGAGTAATGTAAGCTTAATGTCAGCTTAACAAGAAATGAGCAGGTAACATCACCATTGTATGCTACCCAAAAACAACAAATGACATCCTCGGAGACTGTACTTGTGATAGCCTGTGTCGACTCGACAGTGACACACGACACAGTAGACACTCAATGGCACAAAAATCCCAAATTCTACTTAAGTAATACCTGAAGCCATGAACATCAGCATTTGAATGCCTCGTAGTCCATTATTGGATCTAGTTAGATAGCATAAAGATCTCCGTGCATCAACTAACTTGTTGACATTAGCTTCCAGCTAGCTTAGAAACGTTAGCTATTTATTAAATGACCGATAAGCAAATAGCTCTGAAATCAAACACAACGACTGTATGGATATTGACAGAAGACAACAGGACGGTATCTTATAAAATATGTGACATGTCATCGTTTAAAATATAGATTGAAAGGTAGCATCGATGTTTTGCGAACACGTCAAATCCAAAGTTGAACCAGAAGCGCCGTGTTGAAAACGCTAGCTATTACCACACGATTAACGGTTTTTCACATTACCATTGTGATTTTATATTACCCAAACTGGCAAAATTACATCCTCAGAGACTGTACTTGTGATAGCTTACGCTGACAAAGACAGACAACTTTGATTAATCTCCCTATTATATCAACTTACCTGGGAAGTGGTCGACACGCCAACGACACTCAATGGCGTCCCCGTTGCTGCACAGGACCCTTTGAGCAAAATGAAGTGACGGCGAAACCCCGGATGTAGAGCAGCCATGCTCGTCCGCGGCCGTCAACGGCTTCAGGACAACTCTTTCTCTACAGCTCTGACTGCAGCCAATGGTTTCCATGACCACGAATACACAACTTAACGTGGCAGAGACAAAGGCATACTTCTAGTTGGAAATGCCACTTGTAAATGATATTTTATTCTTTTTTTTAATGGGTGATACTGTTCAATACATAAAATTAATCTGCAAAATAGGTTTCAGGTGATATGTTTAGACACGAGGAGCACCTTAGATCTACACAGCACAGCGAGAACGAACTGTATTGAGCCCGCGAACGAGAGACCAGCCTGGGCGCATAGCAACAGTCTCCATGACCACGAATAAACAACTTAACGTGGCAGAGACGAAGGCATACTTTTTTGGTTAAAAACAGCTTGTAATTGGGCTTTTTTAAATGTGTGCTGCTGTTAAATAAATAATATAACTAGGCAAAATGAGTTAAGTTGATATGTTTGGACATGAGAAGCACACAGGCAAAGTATGAATGCCCCCCTCCTCCTCTCGTTCACTGAACTAGTTCGCTCGTCATTCACCCCTTGCTCTCCTGCATTGTGGCGTGACGTAATCAAAATGAACGACTGAACGAACTGTGAACGAACGAATTCCTCAGCAGAACTGAACGAAGAGAACGAACTGGCGCGAAAGAATCGCCATGCCCTTCACTAGATGCAAATCACATGATAACTGGACACTCCTGCTTGTCCCCGTCCAGCAGAGAACTTATTAAATGGCAGCGGAACCAAAGAGCTACCCGTTGTTGTTGTACACGGGAGGAATAAATGTGACATTAGGTAGCTTCCTGTTTCCCGTCATGTTTTTGTATGCCACTCATGTCTGATGTTTGAACATGGTTTGGTATCTAAAGTAAGGCTTTCTGGTTAACTCTTAAGAAATTGACACCCTGAAATACATTATTTTGCTGTCGAACCGGAACGTGAAGTGTTTGTGGAACTACCTGGCCAGAAGTTGAAGGGTGAAAAGTTGAAACATCAACTCAACGACCAGGCGACCAAGCGCTTATCATTTATTGTAGCGTAACCTTGTTATAGACAACTTGTGTTGTCATTCGATAGAAATGTCACCACACAAATAAAGTCCGTCAGTGTGAACGTATCGATCGCAACTGGTTGCTGCTGGGACATAGTAACATGACATTAAAATACAGTGTATCGTCTCAGTCAGAGATGTTGAAAAATGGAAGAGAGGGTGGAAAGTACGAGATGCAGCATGACACGGGTTCGTCAGACAGGTAAGCCTTTTTGTGCAATGTCTTGCTAATACTGCATATGGGTCATTTCACGTAAAATCAAACACTTTGGGACCCGACCAACACAGATTTCAATCATACTTGCTGTGCCTGTTTAGTAGCAAGGTAACTGCATTCGTGTGAATCTGACACCAATAGAGAAACCGACTAGCAAAGGTTTATATGAGGGTACACTACCTTCAGAATATGAATTATGATGCATTGGAAATTTCAAAATTGAATATCAGAAAACCCTTTTATTTTTAAATGGCCGGTTTCTTGTCTAAACATAGCCTGTAAGTGTTTTGTTCTTCATTGTAATAAAGAATCTGGGTTTAGCACTTGTCATTTATTGTAGACAACGGAGCATATTTACATGCGACTTCACTGTGTGATCTCAGTACTAAATCTGATCTATCACTCATAGTAATAGAACCGGTACTGACACCCTGTGGTAAGAGGTGGAATTACTCATATCAACACATCCAGTCATGGGTGAGCGGTTAGGGCGTCAGACTTGCATCCCAGAGGTTGCCGGTTCGACTCCCGACCCGCCAGGTTGGTGGGGGGGTAATCAACCAGTGCTCTCCCCCATCCTCCTCCATGACTGAGGTACCCTGAGCATGGTACCGTCCCACCGCACCGCTCCCCATGGGGCGCCACTGAGGGCTACCCCCTTGCACGTGTGAGGCAGAAATGCAATTTCGTTGTGTGCAGTGTGCAAGGTGCAGTGTTCACTTGTGTGCTGTGGAGTGTTGTGTCACAATGACAATGGGAGTTGGAGTTTCCCAATGGGCTTTCACTTTCACATCCCCCTTTCTCTGAAGCATGAAAAACTAAACACATCACAAGTGTCAGTATTTACCTTAGACACCTTTTCCATTTAACTGCATGGTCAACTTATCTCATTATAAGTAGTAGCAACAAACATCATAACTCATTCTTGATATTCAGTTACGTAAAACACAATGGCAAATTACTTACTGCAATTAAACTTAAACATAAATGCCATAACACATTAACTCATCAACTGTTCTTTTTTTTCTCTCCCTGTAAGGTAAGTATCATGAACTCATTTCGTTTTTGTTTTTACAGGTCAAGTCTCTCAGGTTTCTTGATATTTCTTGCAGATCTTCTTATTTGCATTTCAGCTGGAAGAGAAGTATTGGTCAGATTATCAATGTGTGTGTCTGTGTTGCAGTGTGCATTATGGGTGGAGATTGACTCGGACTCAGCCTGGGTTTGACTGAGCTCTTGGTCTGGAACAGTCTCTGGTGTTGCTGGTGCTTTCAGGAGACTGCGCCGGTTTCGCCTGATGATCTGTCCTTCTGGTGTTTTCATAGTGTAGGACTGTGGGGCGACCTCTTGAAGAACAGTGGCTTTCGTCGTCCATCCTTCAGGACTTTCAATTCTGACTGCGTCATCCCTAGACAGTGGTGGAAGCGGCTTTGCTGTTCTGTCATAGAAAGTCTTTTGTTTCATTTTCTGATGTTTCAGCTTTCGTTCCAGCTTTGGGCGTTTCTTTTGCTTTTCACAACTTGGAAGTGTTGTTCTGAGCTTTCTATTCATCAGCAGCTCAGCAGGTGAGAGCCCGCATTCCAGAGGCGATGCTCTGTAGCTCAGTAGAGCCAGGTAAGGATCGGAAGCCTTTTTCAACAGCTGCTTCAGGATGTGAACGCCTTTCTCCGCTTTGCCATTAGACCATACAGTGGGCTAGATGTGACATGCTGGAAATCATAGGCTTTTGAGAAGTCTTGCCACTCTTTGCTATTAAAGCACGGGCCGTTGTCACTCATTACTGTATGGGGAATGCCATGTCTGGCGAAGATGGACTTGGCATGTGTAATGACACAGTTGGATGTTGTACTTGAGAGTAATGCCATCTCAGGGTAATTTGAGAAATAGTCAATTACTACTAAGTAGTCCTTTCCTTTCAGGTGGAAGTCCATTCCTACTTTGTGCCAAGGTGTTGTTGTCACATCAGTTACAGTCATTGGGTCTTTTGTTTGTTTGTTTCTGTATTTTAGGCACGTTTCGCATTTGCCTGCCATGTTGTTAATGTCTTTGTTAAGTCCAGGCCAGTAGACTGTGTCTCTTGCCCTTCTTTTACATTTTTCAACACCTAAGTGTCCTTCATGAATTCTCTGCAGTATTTCTTCTCTAAGTGTGCGTGGAATGACTATTCTGTTTTGTTTTAGCACAAGTCCATTCACAACACTCAGCTCACCTATGACGTTGAAGAACTGTGGACAGGATCCTGCAGCCCATCCATTCTGCATGTTCTCCATCACACACTGCAGCTCTGGATCTTTCGCCGTCTCCTCGATGATCTGCCGGGTCTTGGCGTCGGACGCAGGAAGCGCTGCAGACACCATGTTGACGTGCACCTGGACATTTTCTTCAGTCGTGCTCACACAACCCTTGACAGTAGCTCTAGACAGTGCATCGGCTAGAATGAGGTGTTTGCCTGGTGTGTAAATGAGTTCAATGTCATACCTCTGGATCTTCATCATCATGCGCTGTATCCGCGGTTTCTTTTTCATTATTGCAATGAGTGGACGATGGTCAGTCTCAACTGTGAAGGTGGGTAGGCCGTATACGTAGCTATGAAACTTTTCAAGGCTAAACACTAATCCGAGACATTCTTTCTCAATTTGTGTATATCTGCACTCAGTCTCTATCATTGACCTAGACGCATATGCTACAGGTTTCCAGTGCTCACCTTCGGCTTGTAGAAGTACTGCACCGATTCCATCTTTCGAAGCAACTGTAGACACCTTGATCCTCTTGGTTGGGTCGAAGAATGTCAGCACGGGTGTGGCAGTGAGGGCATTTTTGAGCGTTTGCCACTCGCGCTCATGGTTGTCTGTCCAGTTGAAATTGTTTTCTTTGCGGAGGAGCTCTCGCAGGTAAGTTGTTTTCACTGACAGATTGGGTATGAATTTCACAATGAAGTTTACCTTTCCCATGACGCGTAGGACACCTGGTTTGTCTGTAGGTCTTGGCATTTTCAGTATGGCGTTGATCTTTTCATCATCTGGCTGTATGCCCTGAGCTGAGAGCTTGTCTCCGAGGAACACGATCTCTTCAGCAGCAAACTGGCATTTGTTTTTGTATTCGCTCTAGCACTTTGGTCAGTCTCTGATTGTGCTGCTCGATTGTGGACCCCCATATAATTATGTCATCCACATAGGCTCTTACTCCATCCAGGCCTTCGATGATGTGCTCCATTGTCCTATGAAAGATTTCAGAGGCGGATATGATTCCAAAGGGTACCCTCTGAAAACAGTATCGTCCAAAGGGTGTATTGAACGTACACATCTTGGTACTGCTCTCATCTAGCCTCAATTGCCAAAAACCTTGTGACGCATCAAGTTTCGAAAAGTATCTGGCTCCTGCCATCTCGCTGGTGATCTCCTCTCGCTTGGGTATTTGGTAGTGTTCAGGCTTGATGTTTTCATTGAGGTCTTTTGGATCCATACATATCCTCAACTCTCCACTCTTTTTCTTTACGCAGACCATGGAGTTGACCTGCTCCGTCGGTTCTTCAATCTTCTTTATCACCTCAAGCGCCGTCATCCGCTCCAGCTCTTTTTTCAAGCCGTCTCTGAGTGCCAGTGGAACTCTTCTTGCGGCATAAACAACTGGCTGTGCGTTGTCTTTGAGCTGAATTTTGTATGTGCATGGCAGCGTACCGAAACCTCTGAACACGTCGGATAAGTTCTGAACGATCGCGTCAGCAGAGTCAGGTACACTCTTTTCACGAGCTCCAGGTTTTCACAGGCGTTGTCCCCTAGCAGTGAGTGAATCGAGTCCTTCAGGAACAACTGAGAAGAGCAGGTGATGCACTTAATCTTTGACTGTGACTTTCAGCTTGCATGTGCCTAAGCACTCAATGCTCTGTCCATTGTAGTCTTTTAGTGCGAGTGTTTTCTTCTGTATTTTTGTTTTTTCTCTCATTGCCTTCACATCTGACATGCTGATCAAGTTTGCTTTTGCACCTGTATCTAACTTCAGTGTAACTACAGTCCCATTAATTTGCATTGGGGTCATTCCATGTCAATTCACACGCCTTCCCCACATGACCCTCTCCGATTTACCCGATATCTCACATACAGGTACCTTTTGATGTCAATTGAAAGAATACCAAGTATTAGCACCCTACGTCCAACGGTTGCGGAGATGAAGCCCTCCAAAGTTGGGGTGCCATGCCCACTTTTCAAGCCTGTGAATTGCATACAAAATTTACAAGCAGATTTTGACACACCTGGTTTTAGTTTGGAGGAAGATACAGGCCTAAAAATCACCATGGCCCCTCAATATGACCCCGTCTACCAGATTATGTACTTACAAATAGCATGCCATGATTATTTTTGGCTATATTAAGCCTTCAAAATTGAATTTGTGAAAACCGTGATGAAATGTCTTGCCATTTTGGGGTTCCAGATCTTGGAAACTATGTATGCTTTGGGAATTATAATTGATTTTACATCGTATTTGGGAACTGTACTGTTGAATGGATATACAATGCATAAAATAGACCAAAATGTATCACTAACTTTTGACTAATCAAAGTGTACCTTTACTAATGTAGTGTCTAGTCAGGTGTACTAATGAAAGTGACACCTTTGGCATTAATAATAGCCAGTTGCGGTTCTACAAATTCATTCCCGGGATGAGATGAGGTCCAGAATTGCCCAATGAGCTCTTTGAGCCCCATGCATGCAAAAGTGGATGTCTCCTCCTGTCGATCCATACAATGCCGGATGATATACATATCATTTGAAAGAGGAGAATCTATACTTTCCAACGATGTATGGCACTGACTTTCACACTAAAACATGGCTGAGACAATGGATCGTGCATTCATAAGTAGGTTCATTCTGATGGCTAGAAAATCATGCAGCTGCTTTGACTTGAATTTGTGGGCGAGGTGGCAACTCAACAAATGTCATACACCTACCATTGGAAAGGGCAGACACTGCGCTTTCCAATAGTTCCATTGATTATCTGATAAACCAAAGACATTTCTGTAGAAAAATGGACTAAAACAAGTATTTCTATGTAATAAATGGGTGAAAAAGCTTGGTTAGATTTCACTCTTCTGTCCAGTTTAACCAATGTTATGGGTAATCAAACCTTTTTTCACTTGTGGCTGTTCAGTACTGTCCATTATTCCATTTCAAGCTATTTAAAAGATGTCTGCGACTTGAATTGCAAAACAATAACTGGTAAAATGAAGGTGACCCCAAACTTTTGAACGGTAGTGTACGTTTTTTTTTATATTCAATTTTAATTTTTTCAATTCATCATAATTCATATTCTGAGGGTTGTTGTATTCCATGCTGTTTGTGTAATTTGTAGAGCCATAAAAGAGCTTTCAAATAACACCACAGACATCTTTTTGTGACTTACACTGACCAATATAATCAATGTTGAATGTATAGTGTCCTACCCTCATATGTAAACCTTTCCTAGTCTGTTTCTCCCTTAATATTGGTGTCAGATTCACACAAATGCAGTTCTGGGGTGCTACCTTGCTACTAAACAGGCACAGCAAGTATGGTTGAAATCTGTGTCGGTCGAGTCCCAAAGTGTCTGATTTCACCTGAAATGACCCATATTCAAAATCTCAAAGATCGCATAAACTTACGTTTTAGAAAGTAATTCAACACATTAAGTTTACTTGCATTCCCTTGTTCGTATAAGTCAAGAAATATGTTTTGTGAGAACCCTCTGAAGTAAAACATCACCTGTTTTGGAATGTCTGGTTGATCATCTTGACCTCGCTTTCAGTGATTCGGGCAACAGCCTCTTCATAACGCAGGCAGTTACACCAACTCTCCCTGAAAGGCGCAGACGACATCGTGCTGCTTCACAGTCCATCTCCTCTCCGTTCCACATCCCTGACAGTGAAAATGAAGAACTCGGTCAGCATGTGCACCATAGGGAAACCGATGCCGGGCGTTCTAGACAAAAGAAAACAAAGTATGGGAGACGGATCATTTCTTTTCCATCCTTTCAAAAACCTGGTGAAGAAGCTACCTTGTCAGGGCAACAGCGACAGATGTTTGTGGTATGTATGTTTGAAGTTTACAGTACAACATGGTAAAATTAGAAAAAGCAATGTTTACACATTAGCCTTAGGTAAACCAAACCACTTGTCACTATATTGGGCAAAAACACATGCCGATTATATACTCTCACTGGCCACCTTACCAGTATTACGTTGGAGCTCCTTTTGCCTTCAGGACTGTCTTAAATGGCTGCTTGCATTGCAATAATGTTCAGGTAGGCTCTGGCGCCGCAACAAAGCTCAATTAGTAGTAGCCTAAAGGGCCCAAAGTGTGCCAAGAAAACATCTCCAATAGCCTACACCATTACACCACCAGCTTGAACAGTTGATTCAAAGCAGATTGGATTCATGTTTTCATGTCATTTCAAACCAAATTTTGAGCCTACCACCCGAGTGTTGCACCAGAAATTGTGATTCATCAGACCAGGCAACAGGTTCCCACGCGTCATGGTATTTCTGGAATATCATGGAATTTCATAAAAGTTTTTCCTGTCATGGAAAGTCATGGAATTTTACCATGTTGCATGCACAGTCATGGAATATCATGGAATTTTCTTAAAACTTTTAGTTTGGTCTAAAACATCGTTTCTTACTGGTTATACTACAGCTTTTCGCCAGAGATGATTTGCTTTCGCGCTGTAATGTGTAACATTCTAGAATGTAATTAGCCCACTGAAGTCTAGTACAAACCCCAACTCCGGTGAAGTTGGGACGTTTGGTAAACAGTGAATAAAATCAAAATGCTATCATTTTCAAAACATTCAATCTATTCATTAGATGGAGAATAGTGAAAAGACAACATATTAAGTGTTAAAACCGAGAAAAAATATTGTTTTGGGGGACATATGTACTCATTTCTAATTTGATAAATCCAACACGTCTCAAATAAGTTGGGACGGGGATCAGTGAAATTTAGTAAACATCCAAATAAGATAAAACAACAAAGAAGAACATTTCAAAATGAATTGTACTGACGGACAATATCGGTGTCCAGGTATAAGATCATCACAGAGAGGCTGAGTCACTCAGAATTAAAGATGCAAAGGGAATAATTACCATAGTTATTACATACATTTTTGAATTCCCTTTGATTTACCACGATTGAGTATATATAAGACATATTTTTGTTACTAAAATCATTGTATAGGTTCATGACATCATGAAATATATATTGGCTGTAGTCTCACTCTAATTCCTGGAGTGCTAGAGCTATTGAAAATTGACCATATTAAGAATGCTTAATGCGTGCAAATGATACAGGGGTGTAACATTCTCCTAAGCACCTGAGCTCACTTGAAATAAACCCAGAAGACATGGGAAACTGTCCTTTGCTTACAGAAGTCAGCAGAAGTTGTAGAAGTCCATTCTTTTTGACAATAATAGAGCATTGTACATCCTGTGCTACAGTGAAAATGGACCATCCAACTTGTGTTAGTGCTAACTTCAAAAGTCAGCCTCCATGATGGCATGCGGGTGCAGTAGAGCATTGGTTAAGATGTTCTCACTCATCTGTAGAGTTAAATACAGTGCTGAATGGTATAAATGGGTTTTAAACAGCATGAAAAGCCACTCATGCATTATATTTTGAAGGGAGATCTTTGATTACTGCCACATAGTAAGGTCAAATTGCATTCTCTACTATGTTTTAACAGTTTGGCTCCATCATAAGGACCAGCAGGTGATAAAATGGTGGACTTTTGGTCAAGACCTGTCACACTGTAAGCACTACAGAAAGGAAAACATTGCAAAACATGACAAGGAATACACCCACCATTTAAGCTGGTGAAATCATGTCCAAGATAGGAATTAACACTGTTTTTTTATATAAAATCATCTCATCGGTTAATGTATTTAACTGTTAAGTGTTGTCTTTTGTTTTGTTTTTAGTCTTCCTCGACATTTGCTGCCATTTATTGTCCCCGTCCCAACTCTTTTGAGACGTGTTGGATTTATCAAATTAGAAATGAGTACATATGTCCCCCAAAACAATATTTTTTCTCGGTTTTAACACTTAATATGTTGTCTTTTCACTATTCTCCATCTAATGAATAGATTGAATGTTTTGAAAATGATAGCATTTTGATTTTATTCACTGTTTACCAAACGTCCCAACTTCACCGGAGTTGGGGTTTGTAGTAGGGTTGGAAAGGGGGGTCCACGCGCACCCCCCTGGCTTTTTTTACGCCACCTGATTTTTTGTATCTTTAGAGTGTCTACTTCCAGAATCTGCCAGGTGCCAAGCTGAAATAATGTCCCATGGCCTTCATTTTTAACCATTTAATGCACCTGACAGGAACCCAACAGATTGAAGCAATGACAGAGAACAGGTCATAACTTTTGAAGTTAACTACATACAGAGACAAATTAACACATTTTCCCATACAATATTGACCTGAGGAATGAATTTAAGTTGTTGTTTTTGACTTTTGACAACATTTAAACAGCATATTTGCTCAGAAACAGCAATAAAATGACCCAAAATATGTAGACACTCAACTATCTTTTCATTCTTTTGAGATTTGTTGTCTCTTTTTCACCACCTGCTCTTCCTTTATCATTTGCAGTGTAAATGTGAGTATTATATTGCGTATTAAGCTGAAATTATGACCCCCAGTCTCCATTTTTGACCCTTTAATGCGCCTGACTGAAACCCGACAGACTGAAACAATGATACAAAATGGGTCATAACTTTTGAAGTAAACTACATACAGAGACAAATTAACACATTTTCCCATATAATATTGACCTGAGGAATGCTATTAAGTAGTTGTCTTTGACATTTCAGAACATTTAAACAACATTTTTGGTCATAATCGACAATAAAATGGCCTAAAATATATAGACACTCAAGTATCTTTTCCTTCTTTCGAATTGTATTGTCTTTTGTCCACCACCGGCTCCTCCTTTATCATTTGCAGTGTACATGTGACTATTATATTGGGTTTAGGCTGAAATAAGGACCCACAGTCTCCATTTTTAACCCTTTAATGCGCCTGACTGGAACAGATTGAAACAATGATACAGAATGGGTCATAACTTTTTAATTAAACTATATACAGAGAAAAATTAGCACATTTTGATATACAATACTAATCTGAAGAATGAAATTAAGTTGATTTGACATTTGACAACATTTAAACTTAAAAAATAATAGTTTATAAAAAGACGTAGTGTGGGTTGACTTTTGAAGTAAGCCACAAAGAGAAGAAAAGCTAACCCATTTTCCATACAATACTGAACCAAGAAATGCAATGAAGCACTGGTGAAGGACTGTCATCAACGTTTAAATCGTGTTCCTGGACAAAAATAGCATTAAAATACCCAAAATGTGTAGAAAATAAGCAGTCTTTTTTCATTCTTTCAAGTTTTATTGGGTGCTTCTCATTGCTCATTTAAAGTATACATTTAATTATGTTATTGAGTTTCAGATTGAAACAGTATCTCATTTTCAAAATATATCTTCCACTTAATAACCAACTAGCACCATCATTATTCAGAGGTTCAAGAAACAAAGGAGGCTTCTTTAAGACTTGTTAGCAAAACCTTCAAAAAATGTGAGGTAAAGGCACATCCCAAAAAGCAATTGCCGTGGGTGCAGGACATAAAAGAACACACAAGAAAAAAGGAAAGACTATCCGCACACCACAGAAGCTCCCTTGTCATCATTTAACGTGTGAAAAGCTCACACAACGTCTCGACCTGTAAGGTCTTCGTCAGGTGTCTCACGACAAGGGAGCATCTGTGGTGTGCGTATATTCTTTCCTTTTTCTTATTGCAAAACCTCCACATGTAATTTGTAACATGAAGATGTGTCTTTCACCTTTTTCTGCAGACATAGACTGTTTGGCTTGTTATGCCAAATGTACAGGACAGAGAAACATGCCAGTGTAAAACACACCCATGGCTGACAAACTTTACAAATCTGGTCACTTGGATCAAGATAGTGCATTATTCAGGTAGTCATGCACCTACAAAACACTAGTGTGGATGGGTTGCTTGCTGCTGTGATCCTCCAAAATAGAATGACAGTTTAATTTCTATAGATTTTAGGGCTTTTTTAAAAGGAAGTTTTTGTCTAGAAGCGCATTTAAAAGTTGACAAAAGGCCAAAAAATTTTCATTGCATTCCTTGGGTCAGTATTGGGTTACCTTTTCTCTGTACTGTGGTTTACTTCAAAAGTTAACCTCCATTGAAAGAAATAAAGTGAAAGCCCATTGGGAAACTCCATTGGGAAACTGCTGTGGAGTGCTGTGTCATTGTGACACAGCACTCCACAGCACACAAGTGAACACTGCACACAATGAAATAGCATTTATGCCTCACCCGTGCAAAGGGGCAGCCCTCAGTGGCGCCCCTGGGGAGCAGTGCGACGGGACGGGTCCATGCTCAGGGTACCTCAGTCATGGAGGAGGATGGGGGAGAGCACTGGTTGATTACCCCCACCAACCTGGCGGGTCGGGAGTCGAACCGGCAACCTTTGGGATACAAGTCTGACGCTCTAACTGCTTACCCATGACTGCCCAATTTACCCATGACTGCCCAATGAATTGTTTCATTGTTGCAATCTGTTGGTTCCATTCAGGTCCATTGAAGGGTTACAAATGAACCATGTGGGTCATAATTCCAGCTTAATACTCTTAATACACTTTTAAATGTAAATTATGAATGAAGAGCAGGTGTTGAAAAATAAATATACCCCTAAAGGATTAAAAGATAGGCCTACTTGAATGGCCATTTCATTGCCAATTATGACCAAAAATGCAGTTCAAATGTTGTCAAATGTCAAAGACAAGAACTTAATATCATTCATTGGGTCAACATTGTATGGGGAAATGTGTTAATCTCTCTGTATGATGTTTACATTCAAAGTTATGACCCATTCTGTATCATTGTTTCAATCTGCCGGTTTCCAGTCAGGCGCATTAAAAGGTTAAAAATTGAGACTGTGGGTCATTATTTCAGCCCGATATAATAAACCCGATATAATAGTCACATTTACACTGCAAATGATAAAGGACTAGCAGGTGGTGGACAAAAAGACAATAAAACTCAAAAGAATGAAAAGATACTTGAGAGTCTACATAATATTGTGAGGGTAAATGTGTTAATTTGTCTCTGTATGTGGTTTACTTCAAAAGTTATGACCTATTCTGTATCATTGTTTCAGTCTGTTGGGTTTCAGTCAGGCGCATTAAAGGGTCAAAAATGGAGACTGGGGGTCATAATTTCAGCTTAATACGCGATATAATACTCACATTTACACTGCAAATGATAAAGGAAGAGCAGGTGGTGAAAAAGAGACAACAAAACTCAAAAGAATGAAAAGATAGTTGAGTGTCTACATATTTTGGGTCATTTTATTGCTGTTTCTGAGCAAATACGCCGTTTAAATGTTGTCAAAAGTCAAAAACAACAACTTAAATTCATCCCTCAGGTCAATATTGTATGGGAAAATGTGTTAATTTGTCTCTGTATGTAGTTTACTTCAAAAGTTATGACCTGTTCTCTGTCATTGTCTCCTGTCAGGTGCATTAAATGGTTAAAAATGAAGGCCATGGGACATTATTTCAGCTTGGCACCTGGCAGATTCTGGAAGTAGACACTCTAAAGATACAAAAAAAATCAGGTGGCGTAAAAAAAAAGCCGGGGGGTGCGCGTGGACCCCCCTTTCCAACCCTACTACTAGTAATGGCACGGCGTCGGCTCTAGGGGTGAATATAATCTTCAGTTTTCACACTTACATTTTTTTTAAACGTAATTTCTTTTTACAGAAGTGGTCATGGAAATTCCGTTTTTTTAGTCAGGAAAGTCATGGAAAATCATGGAATTTTATATCTGAATTAGAGTGGGAACCAATATTCTATCATCCAATTTTGGTGAGCTTGTGTAAATTGTAGGCTCAGTGTCCTGTTCTTGGCTGACATTGGTGTCACCTAGTATGGGTTAATACAGTTGTAGCCGATCTGCCTCAAGGTTCGACATGCTATTCATACACAGATGCTCTTCTGCATACCATAGTAACAACTGTTTTTTTGAGATATTGTTGCCTTAATATTCTATCAGCTCGAATTTAGTCTCTCGATTCTCCTTTGACCTCTTGCATCAACAAGGCATTTTTGCTCACAGAACTGCAGCTCACTGGATAGTGAAAGATGTGCCAAAGAAAGAACAACTAGACACAAAGTTGCTGATGACCTTTCAGTGTTCCACCGTAGAGAGCCAACTGACCTACGAAGTGTTAGTGTGGCACTCAAGCTGACAGGAAGAGACCAAAGAGGGTGACCAACATGACACAAAAAATCATAGGCTGCCCCTGGCCCCCTGCCTCCCATAATCTCTTTTTCCTGCTGCCTAAACAGATCCAGGAGTGTCATTAAAGACCACTCACATCCTGGCTTCCATCTGCTCTCACTGTTGCCCTCTGGCAGGAGCTACAAGTCATTACCAGCCAGAACCGATAAAATGAAGAACAGCTTCTTCCAAAGTTGTCACTATACTGAGCGTACACTTGCAGGACTGTGTTAATATATGAAGGACTCTGTGCACCTCATAGGGAAGCTCAAATCATAGTATACTGTGTATAATGGCAATAAAAGGCTTTGTATTTGTATTGTATTTGTATTTTCTCTTTTTCTGACTATTCTCTGTAAACCCTAGATATGGTTGCACATGAATATGCCAGTAGATCAGCAGGTTCAGAAATACTCAGACCAGCCCTTCAGGCACGATCAACCATGCCACCTTCAAAGTCACTTAAATCCCCTTTCTTATGCATTCTGGTGCTTGGATAGAGCTGCTAAAGATTGTCTTGACCATGTCTACATTTCTAAATGAGTTCCCGCCATGTGAATGGCTGATAAAAAAAATTGCATCAATTAGCAGTTAGACAGGCATGCCTAATAAAGTGGCCGGTGAGTGTATTTTTTACTCTTTAAATGTTTGCTACAATAGTGTTTTGATATAAACATGAATATATTGTTGATTCCAGAACTCCTCTATTGGTGGATTTTTCCAGTTCATTGAGAAGCTTTCTAAAGCGGGAGAGGCATCAGGATTTTCATCTGGAGAAATTTCACAGTAAGTTTCATAACACACTTCTAAGATACACATAATTTAATTTGCAGCAGAATTGAGAAAGTTCATTCGTTTTATGATTCTGAAGGTTTGGTGGCAACATTGTAAAAAAGGTAACTTTTTGTAGATCATCTGATCTAGAAGAGGAGAAAGAGCAGGATGGAGACAATCATCAGGACATCAAAGTAGTGGTAAGCATTGAGACCTGAAACTTTGTAGGGTTGTTGCTATTTGGTGACAGGCAAATGTTGTTTACATAGCGTCACAGCCACATTGCCAAAAACATTAACATATTCTCCATCAGTGACGCACAACATTCTTTAGATACATGGGTAATGGCATGTGATCAGACAACTGTTTGTGTGTGGAGAGTATCAGGATCTGTAGCCTTTCATTTCCACCACGGCCAGTGTTCAACTCATTTCACACTGCCCTATGCGCATCACTCAAAATCGCCAGTCCGTTTTTAATGGGAGCGTGTAGGTCCTACATGAATGAAACATGAATGTAATCATCTGTCAGCTTCTAGTAAGTGACATGTGCACATTCACAAGCGTCTGTCCAGAAATCCCACAGTGCTGCCAGCCTATTGCACCAGCTAGAGTGGCTTATCGGGCTACTTGTCAGTAGCTAGTACTTCAGAGCAATGGGAGTAAACTTAAGTACTGATCCAGGTGTTTTTTTTTCATTGAAATAGTTTATATGGAAGTGACTGGAATTGATCTTGGGGCTTGAAAATACTCACTTTGAACTTGGAGAGTCAAAAAGCGCATACATAACAGAACCGCATTATTGCTGTTTCAAATGGGAAAAAAACGCTATTTTTCAGCCTTAAAATATACCCCTCGCTTAAAGTGGACTGAACTTCGGAAAGGGAGAAACTAGGAACATGCTGTTTTCACTTATGGAAAGCTGACATTTAAACAAGCTTTGTAATGTGTCTGTAGGTCCAACACAAAATATTCTGTTGCTGTTCAAAAAATGTAGACAATTGCTGGCACTGTCCGGGACTCTGACACAGCGCTAACATTCCATACAAAACCTGCAGGCCATTCAGTGTGTTAAAAGCAGAGCATAACTATCAGCGAGCAACAGGAGGGGCAACCTTGACATTAAATCAGATAGTCAGAAAATTTAATAGGATAGGTCTACAAATAACCTAGTTCTGAGTCTTTAATGTAGGCCACAAGCTATGTTGCTGCATCACCCACAAGCATGCCCTGTGTGACGGGTCATTTTTTTGATAAAAGTACAGACTTCACGGCCTTTAGCGAATACTTTGTTCTCAGCAACTACACATTAAGAAATGGGTCATTCCACGTCAAATCAACAGGAGTCCGCCCTTAGGTCTCAAAAAATCCTGAAAATATTACCAAGTGTACCCATGGTTCACACTCTTTTTTTTGTCAAAGTTCACAAGCCCATAGCTCAAGAACTAAACCATGTAGGAAGCTCAAATTTGGCATGCTGGTACATAGATAGGAATAGTTTGTTGCAAAACTGAGAGTTTTGGTCTGTATGATCCTGCATCGTCATAGCATTCCCTCAAAGATGATACAAATTGTACTGGAGTTTTTGGCTGTGCTCTGTTTAGGCCTTCAGAAGACATATTTGTGCCCAACATAGCCTCATGATTTTTCCCCTTGTAGATACAAGTAGAAACACTCCCATAAAAAGCTATAAATAGAAAGGAAACCCCATCAGTGTTTGACCAGAAGACCTCACAAGTCTGAAAAAAATCATTTTGGGTGTCATTTTCAGAGCTCCAGAACCCCTTGTGGGATTGTCCTCAGATTTTTATTATATTTTATATCCCCGAAACGCGGAGCGTCGGGGATGTAATGGTTTTGCGTGCACCGCCGCCGCGTCTGCCGCCGCCGCCGCGTCCGCCGCCGCCGCCGCCGCGTAAGGTCTTTCGTGTTAACGCGATAACTTTTGAACGGATGTTCGGATTTGTCCCAGATTTTTTGGGTGAATGCTCTAGGGCAGGTTCATGAACTGATTCGAATTTGGAGGTCAACACTTTCAAGATGGCTGAATTCAAGATGGCCGAATTTTTGTTTGGTCCATAACTTCTGACCGGGTGGATGGATTTGTCCCAGATTTGGTGTGTGAATGCTCTAGGGTAGGTTCATGAACTGCTTCGAGTTGGGAGGTCAACACTTTCAAGATGGCTGAATTCAAGATGGCCGAATTTTTGTTTGGTCCATAACTTCTGACCGGGTGGATGGATTTATCCCAGATTTGGTGTGTGAATGCTCTAGGGTAGGTTCATGAACTGCTTCGAGTTGGGAGGTCAACACTTTCAAGATGGCTGAATTCAAGATGGCCGAATTTTTGTTTGGTCCATAACTTTTGAACAGATGTTTGGATTTGTCCCAGATTTTTTGGGTGAATGCTCTAGGGCAGGTTCATGAACTGATTCGAGTTTGGAGGTCAACACTTTCAAGATGGCTGAATTCAAGATGGCCGAATTTTTGTTTGCTCCATAACTTCTGACCGGGTGGATGGATTTGTCCCAGATTTGGTGTGTGAATGCTCTAGGGTAGGTTCATGAACTGCTTCGAGTTGGGAGGTCAACACTTTCAAGATGGCTGAATTCAAGATGGCCGAATTTTTGTTTGGTCCATAACTTCTGACCGGGTGGATGGATTTGTCCCAGATTTGGTGTGTGAATGCTCTAGGGTAGGTTCATGAACTGATTCGAGTTTGGAAGACAACACTTTCAAAATGGCGGAATTTTCATTTGGCCCATAACTTCTGACTGGGTGGATTGATTTGCCCGGTAACACCTTATTTTAATGGTTCACCATTTCAGTGAATCTACCATATTAGGTACAGTGTAATAACCAATGTAACAATATTCAATACCATGTAATACTAGTGTAATACCAGTGTAACAATAAGCAATATCAGGTACAGTGTAATAACGAGTGTAACAGTATGCAATACCATGTAATATAGTGTAATACCAGTGTAACAATATGCAATACCATGTAAAACCACTTGAGCACAAACACATGATGTAGGCTAAGTAAAAAAATTACATTGTATTAAATGTTGTTACACTGGTTATTACACTGTACCTAATGTGGTATATCCACTGAACCATTAAAACAGTATTACCATTTGCCCCATTTTTTGCTTCATTTTCACAATAGTCGTTTGGTTTTAAGCCTATGCACGTCATGTCACGTCTGTATATATCATATACGTTTACGAAATGGTGGACGGGAGTGGTAGGAATGATGGGGGACTGGAAGCGTCGCGTTTCGGGGATATACCTTAAGCAGTCGAAGGCGACTGCACAGGCAGTCTAGTTTTTTTCTTCATTCTCCATGAAGTCTTCTTTTTAAAAATGTCAATGAGACTTATCTTATGTGATGTTTTCTTTTTTGTGGTGGTGGTTACGGCAAGGTTCTGTGTCGGTGAATGCTAGTAATTGTAACAGTAACTATAATAGAGACGTTAAAATGGAGTGGTGGTGGAGCGAATGCGAGAAGGACAGATGAGGAGAGCTGCCTGTCAGTTTATGAGCATAGGTCTAGCTGTCAGTCAGAAGTCGTCTGACATTTTCTTAGTCCTGGCGCAATTGCATGCAGTTGCTGATTCGGGAAGCCCACGCCATTGGAAAGAAGGGCGGACCTTGCATAGACTTGCGAGTACGTGAAAAAAAATTACAACAAATTACAGACGCTATGGAAGTAAAAAAGAAAGCGAACATTTCCGTGTCTTGGCGTAATCGCTACTTCTCATTTTGTTGCACGTGGTACGAGCTCCTGGAGAAAATTAAGGTGTGTAGCAGGTTACTGCTATTGTGTATTGTTTCTTATTGCTCATTATATCCCCGAAACGCGGAGCGTCGGGGATGTAATGGTTTTGCGTGCGCCGCTGCGTCCGCCGCCGCGTAAGGTCTTTCGTGTTAACGCGATAACTTTTGAACGGATGTTTGGATTTGTCCCAGATTTTTTGGGTGAATGCTCTAGGGCAGGTTCATGAACTGATTCGAGTTTGGAGGTCAACACTTTCAAGATGGCTGAATTCAAGATGGCCGAATTTTTGTTTGGCCCATAACTTCTGACTGGGTGGATGAATTTCTCCCAGATTTGGTGTGTTAATGCTCTAGGGTAGGTTCATGAACTTATTCGAGTTTGGAGGCCAACACTTTCAAGATGGCTGAATTCTAGATGGCCGAATTTTTGTTTGGCTCATAACTTCTGACCAGTCGGATAGATTTGTCCCAGATTTGGTGTGTTAATGCTCTAGGGTAGGTTCATGAACTGATTTGAGTTTGGAGGTCAACAGTTTCAAAATGGCGGATTTTTTATTTGGCCCATAACTTCTGACTGGGTGGATTGATTTGCCCGGTACTACCTTATTTTAACAGTTCACCATTTCAGTGAATCTACCATATTAGGTACAGTGTAACAATATTTAATACCATGTAATACTAGTGTAATACCAGTGTAACAATATGCAATACCAGGTACAGTGTAATAACCAGTGTACAATATTTAATACCATGTAATACTAGTGTAATACCAGTGTAACAATATGCAATACCATGTAATACCACTTACACAAAAATACATGATGTAGTACAAAATTGGTACATGGTGTTACACTGGTATTACATGGTATTACATGGTATTAAATATTGTTACAATGGTTATTACACTGTACCTAATGTGGTATATTCACTGTAATAGTGAACCATTAAAACAGTGTTACCATTTGCCCCATTTTTTGCTTCATTTTCACAATAGTCATTTGGTTTTAAGCCTATGCACGTCATTGATCTATGTATAGATATTAAATATATTTCTTTAATATTTTGTATTTATCATATACGTTTATGAAAAGGTGGACGGGAGTGGTAGGAATGATGGGGGACTGGAAGCGTTGCGTTTCGGGGATATACCTTAAGCAGTCGAAGGCGACTGCACAGGCAGTCTAGTTTATTGTTAGCTCTTATTTATTAATATGTTTGTCTGTGTCTGGAATGTGCTGTGTGGATGGCAGATAATGGCCAAAAATAGCCTGATCGGTGATCGGAAAAATGTGCCGATCAAAAAACCGATCCAGAGATATTAAATTCCTCACGCAACCATTTTGCCTTTACACCTGGCGCTGCCTGCATGTAGCCTAGGTGCTGGCTCTGCACAGCTGCTGCACCAAAATAAGGCATCTTTACTTGTCTTTAACTTTTTGGAATTCCCTCCTTCATTTTCACCATTTATAATCATATCTGCATCAACAATGATCTGATTTTCCGATCCATGCGCCGTTTACATGACGCTTGTAATTTGCGAATGACGTGTCAGTCTCGCCATGTTCGCTATTTTGAGTTACAGCCTGTCAGCACGCAACAACTAAACGTTTCCAAAACAATCATCAACGGTATTGTTTTCAAAGTTGTAGCCTAATGCACAGCCAGGTCATTAGTTTGTAGTCCCTGCAACACCAAACAGTGCAGAGGGAGAGTGGACGGTGAAACTCAATGAGTCTGTGCAGGGAGTTCTACAATCTATGACAGAGAACAGAGAAAGAGCTTTCCTCGCAGACACGCTGTGTTGTGCGTGTTGCCTGTTCTTTCAAGTGAAGTTTTTTTTCTTGTTTAGTGTAGAATCTCACGTGTTTCAGTCACAATGTAATTTGCGATAGACTACTTCTCTCCAGTTAGCCATGTTACGTTATAACCTGTGTAGTTGCCTCGGTCAGCACGCGACAAGTTCACGTTGTCCGCACAAGCATGCCAACGTTATTGTTTTCAAAGTTGTAATTGACAGTCAGTCGATTAGTTTGATAGTCGCTGAAACGCCAAACGGCGACAGGTGAGGGGAGAGGGAGAGAGTCAGACCGGTCGCGGAGCACTGCAGCTGTGGACAGTGAGTGACAGAGAGGGGAGGGGCTCTCCTCACGAGGCTGCTCATTTAAAGCGACAGGGTTTTTTCTCGTATGCAGAAGACGGGAGACTGAGATCCAGGTGTCTGAGCTTCAATTCAATCTTAAATAGTTTAGTAATTATATGCAATAACTTATAAATTGATTAATACTGTAGACTTACTTGTAGGCTATATTACCAACACTAGTCTGAAAGAGCTGCAAGATAATAATAATAATAATGGCCTAATAATAATAATGATAATAATAATAATAGCCTAATAATAGGCCTACATTGTGAAAGCGACATGTGCAAATTAAGATTGATTGGTTTATGGGCAGAAATGGTATTCAATAAGGATAATTAATAGGCTATTAAAAAAATAGGAAATAATCGGCAATGATCGGTGATCGGCAGATAAAGATTTTTGGTGATCGGTATCGGTGATCGGGCCAAAAATGGTGATCGGAGCACCTCTAACATACACTTTATCGCACAACGTGTGTGCGTGCGTGTGTGTGCGCATGCACGCGTGTGTGTTTTCTCTCCTCTCCTCTCTTCTTCTCCGCTCCCCTCTCTTCTGTGCATGGTCCATGGTATCTGGCTATGTGTTGATTGAAGGCATGCTGTGTTTGTGTGAGGTTTACGTTTGCACTGTAGGCTTGTGAGGTTTCAGTGAGGGTGTGTAGGGATGTGAGAGTTTGTGGTGTTGGCTGTATGTGGGTGGTTGACGTTAAAGGGCGTAACGCCAAAAAAAACAAAAACAAAAAAACGTTTTTCCAATTCATGAAAAAAATGATTGAAAAAAATGGAAAAAAATAAAAAAAAAATAAAGCACTTAGTGGTCCGTGGAATTTCGCCTAATTTTTGCCATTTTTGAGAAAATGTGTCCTGCATCAATACATTGCATAGGCATGTCACACCGCAGGAAAATGAAATCGCACGACAGGAAATTCACTGCATTATGGCCATATTAATCCTTTTGTATACATGACTGACATCTGAGCTCTTGCTAACTTGATAATGATATTGTCTTTAATCTTAATGTGTTTTCATTTATAAAAAACTTTTTTCCTTCTATAAGAGCAGTCACACCACAGGACACCATAAAATGAACCTAAGCATTGTGTGACAGAAACATTGCAATATGAAGACATATTAAGAGGTTAATAGTCACCATTAGCTTCCACAGCACTCTCCAATAACTGAGGTACTGACTGGTTAGGAGCCAGTAGTTGGCCTTGCAGCTGCCCGTTCACAAACATTGACATACATGTCACCCCACAGGACGCAATTTGTATTACGAAATTGAACTTGTAGTTAATATTACTGTCTTGAGTTTTTTTCACATTCACATATCTTAATATAAAGTTAATATTTATGCAATCATGCCAAATGCTTCATACATTATTAAAAATGTTGTTGGTTAATTTATATATATATTATATTCCAGGTTTCATTAATGTTACAGTCACACCGCAGGATATTTGACATATAACCCTTTACATAAATCTTAACATGTTTCTTCTCATCTAAGACTAATATGAAACATAATGTATCACATCTTCTTTCATTGACATTTGTTTTTTAAAGGAAAAATAACCGTTTTGTAGGTTTTTAACCAATGTTACGAAAAAACAAGGCGTCACGTCTCCCACCCACGTGTTTGGTTAGTGATTCACTGTAAAAACGTATTAAATGGATTGAGTGATGAAAATTAAACAGAAGTTTAAAAATATTTTTTTAAAGTACAGTGAGGAGAATAAGTATTTGATCCCTTGCTGATTTTGTTGGTTTGCCCACTAATAAAGACATGATCAGTCTTGAATGTTAATGATAAAATGTATTCTAATAGGGAGAGACAGAATATCAAAAAGAAAATCCAGAAATTAACTCTAAAGAATATATATTAATTGATTTATATTTCATTGAGGGAAATAAGCATTTGATCCCCTGCCAACCATTAAGAGTTCTGATCCTACAGATCAAATGGCACTTCCAATCAACTTGTTATCTGAATTGAACACACCTGTTAATAGTAACCTGCACAAAAGACACATTGAATCTGCAGAATCAGTCCATAAGTATCAGTCAATCAATCAAACTAAACTCGCCAACATGGGAAAGACCAAAAAGCTGTCAAAGGATGTCAGGGACAAGATTTTAGAACTCATCAAGGCAAAAATGGGCTCCTGGATATTAAGGCGCAAACTGTTGGTGCATTTCTTCCAAATTTTAGGACATACAAAATGATCATCAATCATCAATCTTAGGCCTGTCAGTGGTTCCATACAAGATTTGACCTTGTGGGGATTCAATAACCAGAAAAACAGAGATAAAGCACCCTAAAACTGTATGGGAAGAGTTAGGAAATGATCTCAAGGCAGCTGGGACCTCAATCACGAGGAAAACTATTGGAAACACTTAATACCACAGTGGATTAAAATCCTGCAGTGCATGTATGGTACCCCTGCTTCAGAAGGAACATGTTCAGGCTCACCTGAGGTTTGCCAATGAACATCAAACTGGATTAGGATATGATTGGGAGATGCTGGAATCAGATGACACCAAAATCAAACTGTTTGGCATTAACACAACTCGATGTGTTTTGAGGAAGAGAAATGCTGCCTATGATCCCAAGAACAACACGTTCTCCAACATCATACATGAAAGTGGTAACATTATGTTTTGAGGTTGTTTGTCTGGCCAAGACACAGGACAACTTAGCATCGTCAAGAAATGGATGTAGGGAGACATGTAAACGTACAAAGTAGTACATTTGGAGAAGCAGCATTGTAAGCAGCATGTTGTATTGTCTTATTGTCCAAGTGAGGTAGTGTAGGAAGGTGGTGCAGTACCGTGTGTGTGTTTGTGTGTGTTTGTGTGCGTGCTTGCGTGCACGCTTGTGCGGACGCTTGTGCGGGCGTGTGTGTGTGTGTGCAGGTGTGGGGTAGTGCAGGCCCAATCCAATGGAAGAAAACAAAAAATCAGGGCTGTGCTGTACTACACACAATGCAGTCCAGCATAGTCCATTGTATGGCTGCACAATTAATCGAAAATAATCGAAAATCGTGAAATTAATCATGATTTAATCATGGCAATAGTGACCTACCTTTGAGAGCGTCCTTGAAGCCAGAACATACTGACAGGCTGGTGTTTCTGGCCAGAAATCTGTCCACCTAAGTTTCATGCTATTGCCTTTACATAATCATTACAATTCATTTTATTTTGCTCATCCCGTAATTTATTCTTGGTTATATCTCATCTTGTTATAATTTTCAAAAAAAATCTGCAAAAAATCAATAATCGTGATTATTTCCTTGTTGTTTTTTTCTGGTGACTTTCACACGGGTAGGGCTGAGTACCGATCAGAAAGTTTCGGTTACGGTTCCAGAACCTTCGTTTCGATGCCGGTTCCTGACGGTTCCATTTTCGGTTCCTATTTTATAAACACTCGGGACGACGAACATTCAAAAATCATAACCGACCACCGAGCCTCCCTCATTATCCGGTTGAAGTCTCCATGAAGTTCAAAAGTTGTTTAAAATACAGAACTATGATCTAAAATCTAAACCCAACCCCTATCCATTTCGTGCTGCACGTCTTTGTCTCTGGTGAAATATGTTCTCCCAGCGATGGGAAGCTACGTCGTACAGGAGACATCAGAATAGCCTACTGTGCAGTCTGAATCTCTGCCTCACAGAACTGGTAGCTAGAACAAGAGTCAGTAATAGATGTGACGTGAAATAGGCTATGCTTTGTTTCATTCTCCTCAAATATCTGTTCTATCCCATTCGCGCCCCTTCACGGCACGGGAGGGTCACGGGCAGCAAGAAAATAAGTCAGCTGCATTGCAATAACAATTCGCCAATATAATTGTAAAACAGCTGTAACTTTTCACATGGCTTTGTCCATTTACACATAGCCTATGACAACAGTCGTATGTATAGGCATAATTATTGCTAGCAAGACGAAATCTCCCACTAAAAAATTAGTAGTTCGCTAGGTCAAAAAAGCGTCGGTCCATAATCCCCACGGCTGTCAGACCCTGATGAGCATGCCACATCTCTACTTATCCCAGGAGCTCAGAGCCATATAGGGCTCTGCAACAGCTAGAGGGTCTTGCTTATCAAACGACCTGCCAGTACAATTCATGCCAGATACCACCAACAACTCAAGTTCCTTAAAAATCAAAGATCTCGTCTCATTCTCGAGCTCCGGACCTAGGCGTGGGTGTGTCACTGCCTTCTCTTTGCATCGCAGCGTCAGTTCATGGTATATGAATGTTCATGGATGTTCATGGATGTTCATGGTAAACACACACAGTAGTGAATGGTACGAATTTACCTCATCAAAAAATGAACCAGCATGACGTTTTGCATCGGCCCCTGACAACTTGAGCGAGAAAACAACAAGGATAAACTCATATTTCTTTTGAAACCTACACGCTCCTTTTAAAACATGCGCTGCGAGGGGATTTTGGCCTCGTGCTCGGACGATCAGTGTTAAATGGAAAGGCATGGTGACCTGTCACTGCCGTTCCGTTGACTGTCAGGATTTGGCCTGTTGAAAAAAATCCGATTTTGGGCTTAAAATCAGGGGATTTTGTTGGGTTTTTTTGCTCACAGTTGACCGGTATGCTGAATGCAAAAGGTTTTATTAAACGATGGAAGCTTGTTACGTACGCAGTAAAGCACTGGGCGCACACTATTACGATTATATATTCCTTCCAAAAAATGTCTGAATGTCACAAAATCAGTTCTTTGCACTGTCCATAAATATATCAAGCGAAAGTAGTCTTCAGTTTCAATAATCCACGTTACAAATCTGTGAGCCGTGGCGGAATGTATCCTTCCAAAACAGCTCCAAACAAAGTATCTCGCGGCCAAAAGTGACTGAGCTCACCTGATGCTGCTGGTGTGAGTTCCTTTTTTATTGAGATGAAGTCGAAACTTTATGATTCACGGTGTAATCCAAAAAGTCTGAGAATGCGCGCACATCAGTAGCACAGGTGCTGGACCAAACATGAGTCCGAAACGTGCCATTCAATTTTTGGGAGCGTCAAATAGTGATGTGGACCTTTACTTTTCCTCATACGCCGATGTAACGATCTGCGTGATAACCATGCAATGCTTCGTTTGCACACCTTGTCTTGCTGTTTCTTGGCTCGCAGTGGCTGTGTCGAAGACAAAGTTTTAATTCTTTGCCATCTACAAACGCTGGAAATAGGCTACACAAATTAAAGATGGGCTGATGGTAGTTTCTCTCGTAACAGCAGCGTTAGTATCCACAGATGATTTAACCACCAGCCTCTCCAAGCCCGAATGTGATCACAATTAATGTTGCCAGATTTTTTTACGATAAATAAGCGACTGCTTACTGCGTTCCAGGGTTTAAAATGCGTCATGATTACTGACGTGATGAACATCTGGGAACCGATACAGTGCCCTCCATAATTATTGGCACCCCTGGTTGAGATGTGTTAAAAGCCTTAAAATAAATTCAGTGTTTATTGCAGAAGAATACTGTCACACTGAAAATTGTAGGAAAATGTAGCCTTCAACTCAAATGAACTCAAATGAAGAAAATAAAAAAATCCCTGACTAAAAAAGAATTATTTTTCATTAAATCACCTGTTCCACAATTATTGGCACCCTTAACAATTCCCAGGAAATAAATATAATTGAAGCATTTCTGTCATTTCTACAGTAGTTTACAAAGTTTACCAGAGTATGTAGGAACATTTAATTAGTAATTCATCACTTCCTGTTTCCCTGGGGTATAAATATGACACCGAGGCCATTTCTCTTATCCACTCTTAAACATGGGAAAGACAAAGGAACACAGCATACAAGTGAGGCAGATGTGCGTCGACCTTCACAGGTCAGGCAGAGGCTACAAGAAGATTGCCACTCAACTGCAGCTGCCCATATCCACTGTGAGAGGAATACTTAAGAAGTTCAAAACAACTGGAACAGTGGTAAACAAGCCTGGACGAGGACCCAAGTTTATTTTGCCACCACACACAGTGAGGAGGATGGTAAGAGAAATCAAAAGATCTCCAAAGCTCACTGTTACAGAATTACAACAAATGGTAGCATCCTGGGGTCACAAAGTCTCCAAATCAACCATCAGGCGCTGTCTACACGCCAACAAGCTGTTTGGGAGGCATGCACGGAGAAAACCTTTCCTCACTCACAATCATAAACGCAAGCGTCTGGAGTTCGCCAAGCGGTATTGGGGCTTCAACTGGGACCGTGTGCTTTGGTCAGATGAGACCAAGATTGAGCTTTTTGGCAACAAACACTCTAAGTGGGTCTGGCGTACCACGAAAGATGCGCATGCTGAAAAGCACCTCATACCCACTGTGAAGTATGGGGGTGGGTCAGTGATGCTGTGGGGCTGTTTCGCTTCCAAAGGCCCTGGGAACCTTGTTAGGGTGCATGGCATCATGAATGCTTTGAAATACCAGGACATTTTAAATAAAAAAATCTGTTGCCCTCTGCCCGAAAGCTGAAGCTGGGTCGTCACTGGGTCTTTCAGCAAGACAATGACCCTAAACATATGGCCAAATCTACACAGAAATGGTTCACCATACACAAAATCAAGCTCCTCCCATGGCCATCTCAGTCCCCTGACCTCAACCCCATTGAGAACCTGTGGGGTGAGCTGAAGAGGAGGGTACAGAGGAGAGGACCCAGGTCTCTGGATGATTTAGAGAGATTCTGCAAAGAGGAATGGCTGAAGATCCCTCTTTCTGTCTTTTCCCATCTTGTGAAACATTATAGGAGAAGATTAGGTGCTGTTTTGTTGGCAAAAGGGGGTTGTACAAAATATTAACACCAGGGGTGCTAATAATTGTGACACACATTATTTGATGGCAAATAATTATTTCTTTATGTGGGATTTTTTCCCCACTGAATAAATGCACTTGTATTGAAGGTTGGATTTTTCTCTTTTTTTTCCATTAAGGTCCCATATTATTTAGAAAAAAAATAAAATAATTGGAAGCTAAAAAACACATCTCAACCAGGGGTGCCAATAATTATGGAGGGCACTGTATGTAGAACCGACAGACAAGGCACGTTTCGATGCCAAGTAGGCCTAGAACCTTAGCCTGTTTTTCGGTTCCATCAAAGAACCGAAATTCGGTACCCAGTCCTACACACGGGGACATGTGAGATGTTTACTTTTTTTATTTTACCCAACTTAATTAAGCGGGTTTGCATAGCAACCCAATGGCAGTTTCCTATCTGCCTCAAGAGGTCCATTTATTGACTGAACCGTTTAACCTACAAACTTGGTTCAAACATTGTTAGAAAGATATGGAATATGATGACTCCATCTGTGAAAAGTGCATGTGCCAATTCTTTTTACTATTTTAACAACAGCGAGTTAAAATAAGCTGGAAGGATTCAGCAGTCTGCTTTACCACCACAATAACTGGAATAGAGAGAATCAGAACAGGTTTTGCCAACTAAGGATTCTAGAGCCCTACTGTACAGCACTTCTAGACAATTTCATATTGTCTTGCTGGAACACTGATGACACCCAGCTGCTTGGCTCAGTGGCTAAAGTGTTGCATTAAAGGTAGGGAGGTTGTCAGTTTGAATCCCACTCTGACCCAAATTGATTTTCAAATTATATACAATGTTCCTTAGCCAAGTTAAAATAGCATGCATGTTATTTAGTATATCCCCAAAACGCTGAGCTCATTCATCAACATTTTCAAGATGGCTGAATTTTTCTTTGGCCCATAACTTCTGACTGGATGGATGGATTTGTCCCAGATTCGATGTGTTAATGCTCTAGGGTAGGTACATTAACTAATAAGATTTGGAAGCCATTTTCAAGATGGCCAATTTTTTGTTTAGCCCATAACTTCTGAACGCATGGATGGATTTGTCCCAGATTCGGTGTATTATTGCTCTAGTGTAGGTACATGAACTGATTAGTTTTAGATTAGATTAGATTAGATTTGCCACTTCCAAGATGGCTGAATTAAAGATGGCCGAATTTTTGTTTGACCCATAACTTCTGACCTGGTGGATGGATTTTCCCCAATTTTTTTAGCTTTGTTTTTTCACAATAGTTGTTTTAAGCGTAAGCAAGGCACTGATCTATGTATAGATATTAAATGTATAACTGCTCAGCTCTGGCCCAAAAGGCAAGCCCGCTTCCAGCATTTTCTGCGAGAATGGAATGTAGTTAATACTACATTTCCATGTCCTCCTGGCAGGTTCATGTGTCCACGCTATCCTTTTTTGTTAACCTCTGGTATAGCATGGCCTTTGCGACCATCTACATCTACATAAACATGCTGCAATTCGAGGGATTTGGCATTTGGTTTTTGTATGACCTCCCATTCAAACTTAATAGCTCAACATTGCCAGACTTTCTCTATCTAATAAAACTGTATGCTCCACATTTGGTAAATATCCCCTCTCACATCCTGAGATCCCTGCGTAGGTCATCCTCTGGCGGATTTCTTTCGCAAAGTTTTTTGTTAATGACACCCTGTGCGCTGTAATGAAAGCCAAAGGTGCTTCATCAAAGTATTAGTTTAAGGGTTTGTATATGTATGCAACCATGTTAATTGAAGTTTTTTATTTTCTATTGTTTCCCTTTAAAGCTTTAGGTTTAGACTTAGACTAAAGCCCTATTCCGACGGGAATAGTTTAATGGGAGGACCTGGGGTAAAGTAATAATAACCGGGAAATTTAATCCCATCCGAACGTGCCAGTCTGGTAAAGATAGCGGAGTATGTCGGGTAAACTTCACCGCGAGTTTTACCTCCTGTAAAACGGTCCGGAACAATTACCCTAGGTAATACTAATCCCGTCCGAATGCGACCCTGTGTAAAGATTTCTGGTTAAGCACACGAAACGCTCAATATATGAATTCTCTCCGGGCTTGCAAACATTACAGCCTTGTAGTAAACCGTTTTATTTTAGGGAGTTGTTCCAAGCTGTGTTCGCTGTCAAAAACAGACAGCATGGTCAAACGCTCTCTCCCAATGAAAGGACACGTGTGCGCATTAGAATGGATTTTGATGGTCAGTAAACCAACAGACAATTATTAGAATTTTTCCACGGGACCAAAAGCCTCCATGGATGCGCAATAATGTGCTCAAAAATCAATAATATATTGTGGAGTTGGCACACGTGTGATGACAAGGGCAGTCACAGGTGCGTGATGAGTAAACCCTCCTACTTTCTGTTCGTTTACTGAGATATTTCAATCCAGTCCGAATCTGCCTTTTCTTTTACCACCGTCCTGAAATAAAAATCACATTACCCCATGTCCATACATAAAACTAGTCCCGTCAGAATACTGCTTTAGACTTCTTTATTGTCCATTTAACTTACATGAAACGGAAAATTAGCTTTGGTGGTGGCACAAACACACACAAGACAAACACACATCACAGTCAACACAATAAAGAATAAATGGCTATATATGTAGATGTTTCTCAATTACATTATACAGGTGAATATCTGTGAATTTATTTGTCTTTTCTTTTTTTACATCACAAAAACCTTTTGAAAAGGGGTGTGTAGACTTTTGAGAGCCACTGTACATCTTCTATAGGTCTGGTCACATCTACAACTATAACTGTAAAAATAACTACAGCTTTACCTTTGTAAAAATGTATAGTAATAATTTAGTAATATCTCTCATGAACGACAACAACATGCTGGGACCACTTTCAGATATTTTTTGCTTAACTAAAAAAATTATGTCAGCCAATCTGAGTTCTTTACAATATATACAGGGGGTGGACAAAATAACTGAGACACCTGTCATTTTAGTGTCACTTAGTTCCTCTTGCCTTCACAGTTAATCCGGTTGGATGTGGTTCATCCTTCTTGGTGGTATGCAGACATTACCTTGGATACTGTGACTCTTGATGCATCGCAAAGACTTGCTGTCTCGGTCAAAGATGCAACAGTTACACACGTACCAAGAATTTCTCCTTTTTGAACTCTGACATGTCACCCATAATGTTGTGTGCATTGCAAAATGTTGAGCAAAACTGTGCTCTCACCCTGCTAATTGAACCTTCACACTTCACTTTACTGGTGCAATGTGACATTAATGAAGATTGGCCAACAGGCTGGTCCACTTGAGCCATTAAACTTCCAACACTAAAATGACAGGTGTCTCAGTTATTTTGTCCACCCCCTGTAGATGCCAATATCATTACTTCAGCTTGTGGATGTTCATGAGAAACGGCTGATTTCGTTGCCCAGTGTAAATGAAAATATCTTTTAAAGTTACTGTTGTAGATGTGAACAGCTCTTAAGAGTACACCACCATTGCTAAAAGACATTTGAAGGGTTCAGATGTGAAATCTTCTGAAATCAATTTGTGATGTGTTTACAAAAATGGGCAGTATTGCTGCAAATTCAGTACATTTAAAAATATGTGCATCTTATTTAGTTTGGCCTTGATAATAATGTCTTTTTGATTGAGATTATGTGGACAAAATGCTATTTTAAGTTATTTAAAAAACAGTTGTATTTGCCTTTTAGAAAGTTTTGCATCTAAGCTCTTCATTTTTTTCTCTTGCAGGATGCCGCTTTGTTTTTTCCAAGGTTTCGCAGCAGATGCAGGGATGTGTGGGTGTGTAAAAAAAGTCAGGAAGCGGCAATGAGAGAATCAAAAACGAAACGTTGTCATGCAAAGGACAACAAGATAACAGTACACCCACATACACCAACTGTGTCAGAAAGGCTGCCCCAACGATCGGTACGGAGGTCTGCTGCACTACGGAAAAGCACCCCGATTCTCGACAATTATGAACAAGACAAAAACAAGACAAGAAAAAACAAGACAAGAAAAAGGGAGAATCCCTGCACCACACAAGTGTTGCAGACATCACACACTGGGCAGGACCATAGTGCCAGACATGGTACACCTCAGCGCCCTCATGCGTCTGCCAGAGTTGGAAAACTTATTGATTTCATTGCTGGGTCAACCAGCGATGATGAAACTGATATTGAAGACGACAACTTTCGAAGACGCCCACTCTCAATACAGAGACCTGGACATGGTGGGTCATTGCATGGGCCAAGACATGTGGACAGATCAACAGACCGGTCATGTGGCACTGTCTCTGTGAATAAGAGGACAGGAGATGGGGAGCCATCCACAGTAACTCAAGTTTGTTCGGCCACACCTTCTTGCAGCAGAAATAACGACGGGGAATTGCGTGTACCACAGTCACCTGTGGCACCGACCGAAACGGAAACTTGTCCAGGCAGCGCTGTCGACGGTGAAGATTTTCCACTACAAGTTCATACAGGTGCAGCATCTGATCAAACTGGAGGTATAGTTGAGGGTTCCAGTGTCCATACGAAGTCACTTACGGAGACCATATTGAGCGACGCCACCGCCACTGTAGGAGTTGTGCCATTTGATGATGATGAAAGTCAGTCTCTGTTAGGCCCACAGGCATTGTGGAATAAAGAAGTGGGGGAGAAAATTACCTCTTGTGAAAGTTTTCAGGGAGCCACAAGTATCCCCGCAGCTCACCACAGAACTGAAATGCACAAGACAAAGGATGACACATTCCAAAATAAAACTGATGCAGAAGCTTCAGTATTCTCAAAGGGCAAATCACATACAGGAGGTAGCGTTCTGCAGACAAATAATGGTCCCAGTACAACTGAATTCATAGAACAGTCAGAGATACATGAGCCTAGCTTAAATCTTGACTCTGTCGAAAAAGGCAAAAAGTCGAGGGACGACGAGAAAAATGAACCTCGTTCAGCAAACGAGCATAGTACTCACAATGGCAGCAGTATTTTACAGGACCCCATTCCCAGCCCTAGTTCTGGAACTGAAGGCGAGACATCATCTTTAAAGATGAAAAAGGCCAATCACAAAAATAAACAGAATTCAACCCACAGTCTGCTGATTGGGAACAATGAGGAGTCATCTCAGGAATCCGTGTTATCATCTGACACACTGAACATCCCCAAAAAGAAAAATAAACAGAAGAAGAAGGATAAGAAGGAGGACACTAAATCAATCAGTGCCGCGGAGGAACGTCCTCCCCTCGAAGATGAGTGCAGTTCAACTCAGCAGAGTCATGTCGGAGTCAGAGAAGGTCACAAAGAAAAAGGCAAGAAAAAGAGCAATTCGTGGTTGGTGTCTGGTGTTGATCTCCACAATGAAACCAACACTGACACACATCAGGCAGAATCAGAGACTTGTCTCTCCCCTGTTAGCCACAAGAAAAAAAAGAAAAAGAAATCAAGGGATGAGATGCCAAGTGAGGTGACACTTGAAGACACAAATGTAACTGTTGGTTTCGCTCCAGAGAAAGGATCTGTTGCTACAGCTAGACTGTTAACCGATAAGCTTTCAAATGACACCACAGTTCTATCTGAGCACGAGGAGTGTCCTGCTTTGTTAACATCTGAAAAGAAGAAAAAGAAGAAAAAATCAAAACAAAAAGAGTCCGGCGATAAAGAGGATGGAACATTGCTATCTGCGCTAATGGAACCCATTTTGACGGCAGAGGAGGATCCACAGCCAAAGAAAAAGAATAAAAAGAAAGAGCCCCAGGAACATGCAACAGTAGACCAAGCGCAGCACAGTGGCCTGACCCAAGCACAGAGTCTTCCTGTGCAGAGTGAGGGACATAGAGTGGGAGATAAACGGAAGAACACAGATGACACAGTACAGACAGCTGAAGCACTACCTGCCAAGAAGAAAAAGAAAAAGCACAGGATCCAAGGTGAGCCAAACTCAGAAACCATAAAAGAGTTTGATGAAAATCATTCTCAAGGTCACCTTGATGTAGCAGAAAGGGAAGCTGCACTCCCACACCCACAGCCGACATCTGACAAGGAGGGAAAGAAGAAAACGTCAAATGATCAACATTACAGTGAGCAGGATGATGAAGACTTGCTATCTAGGCTTATTCCACCCATCTCAACAGATGATGATGAAGATCCCCAACCGAAGAAAAAGAAGAAGAAAAAGAACAAAAAGAAGAAAGCATGACAGTGGACAGAAAAAGGTAATCATGAATGTGCAAGACCAGACTTAATTTTGGATAGGATAGTGAAGGTGCGACAGGAAGTGAGTGTGGAGAGAGATGGGATAGGGTTGGGAAATGACCCCGGCCGAACCGGGGTCCCCAAGGGCATGCAAGCCCAAGTGTGAGGGGCTTAGCACGCTGCGCCACAGCGCCCCCACAAGACAAGACAAGCTAAGACTGACTGTGAGTGCATTTTAATATGCGACCTTGCCTCCTCCACTTGCCTCCTCCACTTGCTTCTCGTCATGATGACATCACTGACAACAGCATTATATTTCAATATCTTGCAAAAGCTCAATTGTAAAATCTTTTTCTCATTTGCAATTGGGATGGTGAATGAAAAACAGTCCCTCAAAAGTTGTTGTGGCGAGGCTGACAGCTGGGAAACTTTATCGTTTTCTCCACGGAGGAGGGGCCAGGAGGCGGGATGAGGAGACAAGCACAAGTGGAGGAGGCAAGGTCACATATTGGGATGCACCCTTTAAGTTGGGTATCCCATGATTCCGTTTTCTTGATTTACATAACAGTATAGAATGAGAACATTTTGTTTCGCCTTTTAGCCAGGGGACAATTAAACGACAAATTTTAAGTATGGTCATTGAAGGGGTCCTGTTACTAACGGGGACATGTCAAAGAATTAGCTGACTGGGGAGACTTTGGCAAGTAAAGTGTTGGGGACAAAAGTGTAAGGATGTTCACACATCAAAGGCCTGTTTTCAGTTGACATGTTATGGAATATATAGCTGTGTGTGTGTTTTATGATTTAAACTACTCCTGTGTCTCAGAATGAAAAATCATCCTAAATGCAGACAGTTGAGAATGTAATGTATGTGGGCAGATCAAAGATTTTGTTGTCTCTCTTTTTTAATTCTATTAGTTCAAACATAAGTGCACTGACTATTTTTTTTAAAGTAGAATTAATAATGTATTTTTTGTTGATCACTGTCTGGTTCACAATGAATCCTTTAGTCTACACTCAGTGAATGCCTTCATAATGTTCTTTTTTATGTAGCTATATGCCATGCAAAGATTATTGATCCAAATACCTTTTGAATTTTATATTTTCAGGTATGTTATGATGGTGTTTCTTTCTATTTTGTATATCATGATGTTCGTATTTGTGTTCCATGCAAACCTCATGTAGGCATAACTGTTCTGAATCTTTCTTAAAATAAAAAAAGGATATTGTAAAACATACACATATTTTTTTTCAAAATAAAACAACAACGGTTCACATTCCCTGAGTAGTTTGCGCGCATTCTTTATGTGTTAACCCTCTTATCCAATTAGGCCTAGCGCTTATGTTTTCCCGACCAAGCTTGTCTGCTGCTGCTAAGACCCAACACGTGCTGCGTGTTCTTGCATGTTTCTGTTTATTTTAGACTGCTCACTGCTGCTCATGGACTGTCCTCGGGCCAGAGGAGTAAGCCATGAACGTGGGCCCGTGCTGTGATGGTTTGACATGTAGGGCACAGACAGAGGGAGGATCTTGAAACCCAGCCCCTTTGACTAATGTATAATCACGGAGTTTTGCACGGTGACTGAACGCGGACTTTCAAACGGCGATAGTTATGTAATAGCCGACTGGCTACTGTGCACGGAACAAAAGCTCTGTCAGTGCTGACAGTAACGGTAACTTTGTCCCGCAGGTTTGCCTCAACTGCTCTGAAGTGAACAACACTCCAGGAGCGAGCGCAATGACTTCGCGTTGTGGTGTCTGCTGTTACAGCGAGGCAAAGCGGGTGGCTATTTTTGGGGGCACCCATGGAAATGAGATGTCTGGCATTATGCTCGTAAATATGTGGGCAAAGAATGAAGCGGAGATTCAGAGAAGCGGAGTGGCGACGAAACCTTTCATTACAAATCCCAGGGCTGTCGAGAAATGCACGCGATACGTCGACACAGATTTGAACAGGGCATTCACACAAGAGAATCTCAGGTAACGTGTTAGAAAATTCACCAACCTTCTGGTCTGGTCTGTGTTGTATGTTCAAATGGTGTGCCCAATTGTAAACATTCAGTTGTGGTATGCAGACGTATCTGAATTGATATTCATTTTGATATTTACTTTGTACTTTGTACTCGCTAACAATGTTAGTGACCTTCCAAACAAGTTGCACGGAATGTGAGTTAATTGCTGTGTTCGTTTGCCATGCACATGTTGTGACTTTCCAAACCGACTACTGCGGTGATTTGACTTGGACATCAATTGCGTATTCGTGCGCTCTTGGACGCGCGTAAAAGTGAGAAATCAATTCGTTATAACCGCACCTGTCAGACGGGGTCCTGTGCTTTGGTCATTAATGCTCGCCCTGTTACAAACATACATTTAACAGATGTTACAAACATGCAGGCAGAGGTGTCAACTCCTGGATCTGTGATATTCATCCGTAGCCTAAACGCAGAATTGGAAACAGACAAGAATGCGCTCGTGTCATAGGCTACGAGCGAAATGTGCAAACGTTATTTGTACCCTGCGTTGGGATGTTAAGCTGCCTGCCATTGTCCTTAATGGTGTCCCACTGCATTAATGTCAGGATCAGCTGTGTTTTCCTTTGTCTTCCAAAAAGCCCAATGCGCCCTCGTAGCATTATGAAAACAACCTGAATCCATGGACTGGAGGGGGGTATGGCTATCGTAGCCTAAGCGCAGTGAAACGTAAACAATGTCGTATTTTTAATATTCCACAGAGGTCGTTATGGAAGAATACCCGCCATCATTACCAGGCAATGGATCTGATTTTGTGTGCGCAACACGCGTGACAACAGTTAACAGAAATAATGATAGAAAAAAAAACCACCACTGTTGTTGACCGCGATACGCAGCCACATGAAACACAGCTGTGACGCTCTGTGGTGAAGAGGTGTCGACCATTGATACCAGTCAATAATAACGTCACATGACTAACAACCGACACAAGTGGTTCAGGAACGAGAAATAACCCAAGGCCGCTTTTTGTGTCAATAACGCACTGTGCTCATTGAAAGCATGGATTTGGTTTCAAAATAGAATATTCCCTGCATTACCGATATAGCCTATTTTTTAAGAGACATGTTTTACCTTTTTAAAATCAAATTAATTTTCGCCAAATCCAGTCATGGATTATCTGATTATTACTATTATTATTATTATTATTATTATTATCATTATTATTATTATTATTATTATTATTATTATTACTACTACTACTACTACTACACTCTCCCTTGACTTAGCTGCTGTCCACTGTGTCAGTTCACCAAGTGCAGCAATGAACAGGGGTGTGTGTTGCTACAGGTGGTGTTGGTGGGATCCACATCCTCAATGCCGGTGGTCTTGTTATGCATCCGCAGAGCAACAGGGGGGTTCTCACTATTTTGTTGGGCAGACGAAGAGGGGTGCCAAAGGGGGAGGACAAAGGGGACCGTTCTCCCTGGCCCATATGGAGAGAGGGGCCTGAAATTGGGTCCTCATTACAATGTATTAGGTGGGGGGCCCTTTCAGACGACTTTGTCCTGGGCCCTACCAAAGCTGTCAGCGACCCTGCCGAGGATAGAGGGAGGGTGGAGAATCCCATCTGGACTGGTAATCTGGCATACTGGACACTTCCCTGTGGACTAACAGTTAAACAGCTGATTCTGTTGTTGGGTATTTTATAATTTCTTACAGACTGACCCACGATTTAGAGGGAGCATACAAACAAAACTGCCCAGGGCTTTTTTGTTCCCTTTTCAGTCCACTATGCTATTGTGTGACGACAATTAAATTGTTATTTCTCCAAAGTGCCCCTTGTGTGGATGAACTGCCCTACGAAGTCCGGAGAGCGCAGGAGATCAATAGGATGTTTGGGCCCAAAGGGTCAGCCAGCGCCTATGATGTCATCTTCGACCTCCACAACACCACCTCTAACATGGGCAACACGCTCATTCTGGAGAGCTCAGCCGACCACTTTGCTCTCCAGATGGTTCATTATATTAAGGTGAGATCAAGACTTGAACATTAAACCAACTAAAGCTAACACAGAAGCATGACAACAAAGATTTTTCGTGTGAACTATTAGCTTAAGTTCTATGTCTCTATGTTGTATGTCTGTCAACTGAACCTCTTTTGGTCAGAAGAAACCTTTGAGACGAAGGAGGAACGTGTTAAAGTTTCCCAAAGTTAGCTTGCTTACAATTTAATGCCATTGCATACCAAGAGCTGAAAGAATGGGAATCTTTACAGATGATGGCTTTATATAATTTGCTGTGTGTTAAAGTTATTAATATCCTTGCTCTTGAAAGACATGTGTTTTTGTGTGGCAGGGTATTCACACTGATTTCCCCCTGTTTTGTGACTCACTTGTTTGTTACTTTTCCCTGCAGAAAGCCCTTGCTCCAGCGAGTTGTCCTGTTCTTTTGAATGAGCACCCACTGCTTAAGTATTCAACCTCACGCTCTGTAGCTAAGCACCCCATTGGTAAGACCAAAGTACAGACTTGAAAGAAAACATTGTGTGAAATGGCAGTGCTGGCTGTGTGAAACATTTTTTCCTTTTGCCTCCCACACAGGACTTGTGTCCTTAGATCTCCTGAGTTTCATCACAACAGCATAGCTTTTGACCTTGATTAATTCTGTTGGGTTATTTGTTTGTTTTAAGCAGTCAGTTAAATGGTTCACGACATATACCATTTTGCTCGAAACCTCATGTTTTAAAATCAGTAATGGGAACTTGGTGTCACTGACTTTTTCAAATGTATTTTTATGGTGTCGCTCACTTAATTTTTGTTTTCTTGGTCTATATTACTTTGTTCAGTACTCAGCTCTTATGAGGTAGATGTGTGTATGTGTTTTGTTATTTAGTTTTACAGTAGTGATAGAGTGCCTGAAGCAGCAGTGACGTTGTAATCTTTTTTTCTCTGCTCTTATTGCAGGACTTGAGGTTGGTCCGCAGCCTCAGGGCGTATTGCGGAGCAACATCTTTGAGTCCATGAGGGTGATCATGAAACATGCCCTAGATTTCATCGAGCTTTTCAACAATGGTGAGCACACAGTACATTTTCAGCCACAGTCAGTGTTGTGAAAGTGATATTGTGGTCACCAGAGGTGTCAAATGTACCGGTAATAGTAAAAAATACACATAGGTACCATATCTGAGTAACCATTAGACCTGTCTACTTGTGATCGTACGATGAGTTGACTCTGTGGTGGGTGGTCCTTGTGGTGGGTCCTTGTTTGTTTTTTTTGTTTTGTTTTTTCAGTAACAACACAGTCTATCTATCCCATCGGGTACAATGGAGTAAATGGTGTAACAGCTATGTAATATCATGTGCTAGTGTTGTACTTACACCATGCATTTACTTTCACTTTTGACACTTCCGGTGGTCATACACAAGCCTGATGCACACTTTTGTCCACACACACAAAGCTTTGAATGTCCCCGGTAAGCTTTTAGACGGAGTGAAGACAATAATGCTAAAGAAAATCATTGCAACCTTCAGTCTAGACAACCTAAGTAAAGCGTAGATTGTGAATGCAGCCCATCAGACATGTCATTTCACTTCAATTTTGGAGATCGTACAGTGCAATCTCCCATTATTCCAAACTCTCTGAAGCCCTTAATGTTATGCCCTGAAGCGACAGTCTGTATTTTAATGAGTGACATTTTGAGGTTGACGCTCATGATCATGTAAGGGTGCTGACTCACAGTGCTCCTCTTCGTTCGCTTCAATTTGAAGAAGGAGAAAAGGACTAAACCTAGACTTTGACTTTTTTTTTTGACTAAAATACCCTCTTTGCCAGACTTCCCTTTTTTGTGCTATTTCGTGCATGCGTCGCACACCGTGTGCTTTGCAATGTCTGCATTTCCCCCAGGTCTAGTGCAATGTCAGATTTTCCACTGTCTCTGTGGTCTCAACTCCACCCCTCACCACCCCATTCCCTTGCAAACATCCCACCACCCAATCCACTGTCCCGACATAAACACGGGTGTGTGGGGGCCAAGTGTGGGTGAGTGAGTGGGGCACAGCCTCTGCTTGAATAGAGTGGTGAATGGAGCTCTTGTCGGAAATTGGTCGGCGTCCATGTCATTAGGAGGGGAGTTTGAGCTCGGGGTGTTCCAGTCTGGTGCCGTCCGTGGACCAGCCATGTGCTACGGCATGAATGCCTCACTGTGGTGTCGAGTTGTTTTTTTTTCTTTCTGCCTCTCTTTTCCTTTCTCTTCCGTTGCTTGCAAAGAACTCTTCCCACGTGTTGATCCACATGGTCTGATGTTTTGCGTGTGTAGGTGTGTGTGTGTGAGAGAGAGAGAGAGCGCAAGCATCAAATGGACATTGTTACTCACACATGCTGAGATATTGGCCTACGCGGCGGTCGTCCATCAGCGAATAAGCAGCTGAATGCCATTGTCCCATCATCTACTAAGAATGTGTTTGCACACACTCACCAACGTGGCGTAGCAGAGGAGTGCAGCAGTCGGCATAAATATGGTGCATCAGCAGCATGGCATGATTACTCGCCCCAGTGGAAACGTACAGACCTTAATGCCAAGCAGACCTTTTTTATACAGATGGTACACAGTGTGCACATGTTGCATAATCAAATTATTGTGTATCGCACATCACCTGCATCACACTTGTGTTTTTTTTCATCTGTAGCTAAAAGTAGATCATTTGTTTTTTTTGTTTTTTTTTTAAAGGTAAACACAGAAGATAAATAAGAGACAGGACACAATAGACCAGTGGTTCTCAACCTTTTTTGAACAAACAAACTTTTACCTCTGTAGACAAAGCAAACAAACAAAATGAACAAAAAAGACTCCAGCCTCTCCCTCAAAGATGGAGCCAGGAGTGCAGTGGTCTTTCCGATGCGATCATTTGGCATTGTTGATGAACCTAATTTGTATTTGTGTGTTTTTATTTGTTGTTGTCTGTCTGTTGCACAGGTGTCGAGTTTCCTGCCTGTAGTGTGGATGTATTTAAAGTTCAGGAGAGGATGGACTATCCCAGAGACACCAATGGCAACATTACGGCCATGGTGCATCCGGACTTGCAGGTATAAAGCACAACATTGTGCATTCGACAATGCAGGTTCATGTATATTGTTTGACCTGTCGTTAAGGTTGGCGCTCATGTTCATGTAAGCGAAAGACAGTCATTTCCAACCAAACATTCTATAAAAAGATTGTGTTCAATGCAAGATTCTAAAATTCCAAATTGTATTGTATAGCGCCCAGAATTCTATATAACTATCACTGCCCAAACATTCCCATCACACACTCTTAAAGATTAACATTGCTATTCAATTACTTAGTATTTACTTTGCAATTACCATTTTTTACCCATTAGGTACAATGCAACTTCACTCTGTTACCCAGTTGTTACCCAGAAAATAAACAGTAATTAGGGCACTGTAAACAAAAGTGCCTGTTTTAGAGGAATTTATGCATGTTTTTGAATTTATATTGCTTATGTATTTTGCTCTGAAGTTGTTCTCATAAACAGCAACACCACCACTACTGTAGGTGCATCCAGATTTGCAAGCACGATCATGGCACAACATCATACATTTGATTATGCCATTTGTTCCTATATATGTCATTTTATTTACATGTATTTTGCACTGAAAATTGTTGTCTCAAATGGCAAAAGGGTGCATCTTGTATTTACAGGTTGAGTATACATGATTTAGCATTTTATTATGTTGGTTGCTTTTTATATGCAATTTATTTTGCACTGCAGCACCCAAAAATGAGTTCGTTTGCTAAGATATTTCCACGCTGTCATGAATACATTAGCTTTTAACTTAGAGCTGGGAGGCATTGCAGGATGATGTCCGTGAAAGCGCGTGCATGTTCCTGTGACTCAGAAAGCCATGCTTGTTTCCTTGACACCAAGGCCTCTGTATTTTTCCACCCAATCACTGGAAAAGAAAGAAGGAATCTGTTTTGACTGTCTGTTTGAGCATGGTGAATGAATCTCAGTGTCTTGAAGTATTTTCTTGAAATGCAGCCGACTTTGAAGGCTGGTTTGTATTGTTAAAATTATCCATTTATTAGGATGAGCTGAAATGGATAAACTAATAAATGTTAAAACTTAGTAATGGAGGCTTTGGTGGACCAAAACATGCAGTCTTTAGCAAGTTACACAACCAAGTCTGAGTGCATCATTGCACATCTGTATATCCCTCCCATTCATCAGTAACCAAAGGTCATTGGTCAACTTAGGGGTCAGTTGACATCCTGGGGAATCTAACTATTGTTTAACATAACATAGACAGAGAAATGAAGAAATTACAAGAAAATTATTTCTTGTATGTGTCCACTAAAACTGACGTCTTTTTTGGACCGCGAGTCGCATCTTTCTTTCAGTCAGAGTTTCAGGAACCTGTATACATAGCGACCTTGGGTGTTTTGAAAGGTGCTATGTAAAATGAAAGTATTATTATTATTATTATTACTATTATTATTATTATTATTATTATTATTACTATTATTATTATTATGTCACACAGGCAAAAACTGACTAACCTTTTTAGCAGGTCTAAAAGGCGTTAACTAGCACCTGCCCTGGGGCTTTTTGGACAGATTAATGACTTATCTGGTATCACTCCTCTTAGCTTGTGTCAGGTTTTTAAAGGTCTGCAGTGCATTTTTACATGTGCAAAAGCTGCCTAACACACTAAAGACATGAGGAAAAGCAGAAAAGCCTCTCAGGGGGCCGGTAAGCTTCCTCAAGAACTATGTAACAATGTATAACTATGTATATATGTAACTATGTATACACCTCAGTGTATATCTTTCCTGGTAAAATAAAGCTAAAAACTAAAACTAAAATGTAAAAACAAAGTTTTCTTCACTCATTCTGTTTTTTTCCTCTCCTTTTCTTTCCCCTTGTGTCATTCTACGTTCTTTCACTACTCTTTAGGATTGTGACTGGGAACCTTTGAACCCAGGTGACCCCATGTTCCAGACTTTTGATGGCAGAACCATCCCATACGAGGGCTCCAGCCCTGTCTATCCTACCTTCATTAACGAGGCGGCCTACTATGAGAAACAGCAGGCATTTGTAACGACCCGACGAGAGACATTGGCATCTTACGCCATCAGAAAAGCAGAGTAGTAGTAGTAAATCATAGCTTAGGATGGACACACAGGTGGTACTTTTTGTGTAACCCTGACACACAAATAACAATAATTCTGAAATACTGTAAGATTATAAAACTGCACTTTTGCACCGATTTGTAAAATCATACAAAGAAATGCTTTTCCAGAAACTGCTTAGTGTGAGAGAAATATTTTTTAACACCTATTTTACTGCTAATCTTTGAATCAACTATGCAAGTAAATTCCACACGTGGGAGTGTGTTATGTAAAATACTGTATTTTGAAACATTTTTTTGTAATATTCTTGTTTAAAAGCCTTTGCTGGCAGACTCCATAGCTTTAGATCTATTTTAGGAAAGAAAACAAGATTTGTATGTCTTAAAGAATAATCGTTTATGTAATTCATCAGCTTGACTGGGCATTTTATGTAAATATTCATAACAAGCTAAAACACTCCTCTTTAATCTTGCGTGCTTCTCAGGAATGGGAGATGAGTCGTTGTGAAAGCAGATACACACAAATGACTGTATCATCACACTTCATAATAACCTCACTTTTGGTACGTCCAGTCTTTGGGTAATGGATTCAAATAGCCTTAAACTCTTCCAGGAACCTTTGTCTGTGAGTCGTGATAACACTGGTGCTGTTCCTTGTGCTCGCCTTAACAAAACTGGGATCATTTTAAACTTTAAGGGGCAAGCCCCATAGATGTGTGTGCAATACATTTTGCCCGTGGCATACTAAGAGGAAAGATATTGTTATTTCCTTACTTGTCTCCTTTAATAGTTGTGAGTTAATTGATCAAGTGCATTGTGGTAATGTCGAAATGTGCAAATGACTTTAATATGAGGTGAAATGTTTCTAAGCTCGTGTACGTTTTCCGTCATCGTATGGACATTGGTAAAAATGTTCTAAAGTCATTCTGGTGGTGATGTCCTGGAGTATGTTTAGCCGTTTCTGGTGATTTAAGAGTCTTTAATGTCAGTAGATTTTTAAAGTCAAAAAGCTATGCAATATTTTCTATGTATATGCGTAAAATATTTGATTCTATTGTCTTGTCCTATAAGGTAAAGTGATGTTTTCATGGCACCATATGCACCTGATATAAATGTGTCTGAGCCGCCTTTGAGTCTCCATTTGTTCTATGTGGAAAGGTTTCTTCTGTTGTACTCTTTTAGAGTTGCTTTAAAACATGAATCTTAACTGGTTGGTTTTGTGTGTCATCCTTACCTGCCTTGCACGTACAGTATTACCTGTTTTTGTTGGAATGTTGGGATAACCCCCACACATGGTCCTACTTTCCCAAACCAACTGAGTCCTTTCCCCACAAGCTCACAAGGAGGCAGCCTAACCATAGAAAGTATTTTCTGTTTTCATCTGCACTTTGCTGCTGCACTGGTTCTTAGTTTTTTTCTTCTTCTCTACAAGTCTGGGGTTGGATTGAAGCATCTGGCTGGCTGCACCAAGCCCGGCCCCGGGGCTTAGGTTTGGCTCCCCTGCCCTAAACAATGACAAACAGTAGATGTTCATGTATGAATCCTGAAGGTGTCAAGCAGCATAGAAGATCCACAGTACATAACACACAAGACATTATACTCTTCATAGACATTTTTGCCACAGCATATTAACTTACCTGTAGACGCGCATAGAATCTTCATTTGAAAGGGTGTGTGTTCATGCCTGATTTAGAACGGCTATCAGCCAATCAGAATCGAGAACCAGACCGCACAGTGTTAGATCATACAATATACTACACTATACATATTAAGCATTATTAAATATGCACAAACACACACTCAGACCAGCAGCTGTGATTAGATGACAAACATGGTGATCACTGATCAATCAATCAAAGGTGGCCATGCAACAAAAAAAGCTTTCATGTACAAATATTTGAAGACATACTTTACCTCAGAATGGATACTAAAATTATCTGCAAAGGACAATTGAGTTGAATTTAGGGGTGCTGTGCATGGCGCGCTAAGGCACCTTCCATACAGTGAGGAGAATAAGTATTTGATCCCTTGCTGATTTTGTTGGTTTGCCCACTAATAAAGACATGATCATTCTATAATGTTAATGATAAAATGTATTATAATATAGAGAGACAGAATATCAAAAAGAAAATCCAGAAAATTACTTTGAAGAATATATTTTAATTGATTTGTATTCCATTGAGGAAAATAAGTATTTGACCCCTCTAGTCAAAAAAGACAAAATACTTGGTGGCAAAGCCCTTGTTTTCACATACAGAGGTCAGATGTTTCTTTCAGTTAATGACAATGTTTGTGGGTATATTAGAAAGGATTTTTGTCCACTTTTTTTGCAGATCATCTCTAAATCACTTAAGTTGTATGACTGTAGCTTGCCAAATGGGAACTTCTGTTCCCTTCACAGGATTATTATAGGGTTAATGTTTGGAAACTGTCTAGGCCACTTCATGACCTTAATGTGCTTCTGCTTGAGCTACTCCTTCGTTGCTTGGGCTGTATGTCATGGATTATTATCATTTTGGGAGGCCAATCCATGACCTAGTGGTGGTGGGTAAGAGGTTGGCATGCAGCATTGTACGTTTACATGTCTCCTTCCATCCATTTCTTGACGATGTGAAGTTGTCCTGTGTCTTGGCCAGATAAACAACCTCAAAACACAATGTTACCTCTTTCATTTATGATGTTGGAGAAGGTGTTGTTCTTGGGATCATAGGCAGCATTTCTCTTCCTCCAAACACATAGAGTTGTGTTAATGCCAAACAGTTTGATTTTGGTGTTATCTGATTCCAGCACCTCCCAATCATATCCTAATCCAGTTTGACGTTCATTGGCAAACCTCAGGTGAGTCTGAACAGGTTCCTTCTGAAGCCGGGGTACCATACATGCACTGCAGGATTTTAATCCGCTGTGGTATCAAGTGTTTCCAATAGTTTTCTTAGTGATTGAGGTCCCAGCTGCCTTGAGATAATTTCCTAGCTCCTCCCATACAGTTTTAAGGTGCTTTATCTCCTTTTTTTCTGGTTATTAAATTCCCACAAGGTCAAATCTTTTATGGAACCAGAGACAGGCCTAAGATTGATTATTGATGATCATTTTGTATGTCCTAAAATTGGGAAGAAATGCACCAACAGTTTGCTCTTTAATATCCAGGAGCCCATTTCAGCCTTATTGAGTTCTAAAATCTTGTCCCTGACATCCTTTGACAGCTTTTTGGTCTGTCCCATGTTGGCGAGTTTAGTTTGATTGATTGACTGATTCTATGGACTGATTCTGCCGATTCAATGTGTCTTTTGTGCAGGTTACTATTAACAGGTGTGTTCAATTCAGATAACAAGTTGATTGGAAGTGCCATTTGATCTGCGGGATCAGAACTCTTAATGGTTGGCAGGGGATCAAATACTTATTTCCCGCAATTAAATATAAATCAATTATTATATATTCTTTGGAGTTAATTTCTGGATTTTCTTTTTGATATTCTGTCTCTCCATATTAGAATACATATTATCATTAACATTAAAGACTGATCATGTCTTTATTAGTGGGCAAACCAACAAAATCAGCAAGGGATCAAATACTTATTCTCCTCACTGTATGTGTGTGTGTGTGCACATTCTCAGTACCCCCCATGGAGATTGTGGTCCATCACTCCTTACCCCCAGTATTGTATGTGGAGAGAGAATGAGGTGTGTGTGTGTGCACTTGTGTGCGTGCACGTGCACGCGCTCACTCCTCAACTCTCCTGAAAAAAGCAGGGTTTCAGATGTGACATGGGACTAGGGGAAACGAGATGCCAACAAGGGAGAATTCCAAGAACCTGGCTCAGTTGTAAACCTTGAGGTGGTGGTAATGGTAAATCATCTAAAATAAGGTCCTGGAGCCCTTGTTGTATGACTTTAATGACACATGAGCTATCTATTGTCAGGTTTACCACTTCCTGTAGGTTAATTTAGCCAGGTTCATCACTAAACCATGTTCTTGGAATACCCACCTTGGCCCCCTTGCCAATGCCTGACGTTTATGATGTGTGTTTGGTCCCACCCTCAGGTGACAGACAGACAGGGTCATTGCAATACATGACCCACTTCAGGCATATCATTAAAAAGGAAAATATTCGATGTTAAGAAGTGTAGCTCATAAAAACAATACAGAGAATGGCAAAACAAGGCAATGCAACGCAAAGTTAATCACAGTCCATGAAATCAGCCTGTCCAGTTTGGAAGCAACACTTAGCCTATAATGAATCAATTTCACTCTCTGTTTGAACAAATGGAATAGGTAACAGGTGGAAATGATTCATATGAAGTGATAAATCTGGCTAAGTTAACCTACAGAAGTGGTAAACCTGCTAATACCTAGCCAACAGATGTCATTTAGTTAGGAGAATGAGGACTTCTGGCTCTTCTATTGGATGATTTACCACTACCTCAAGGTTGACTTGTAACGTGTTCTACTACTGAGCCAGGTTCTTGGAATACTCACCTGTTGTCACTTTCACCTCTAATGCACTTTACTTGGAAAACTGCTGCTACTACTGTACTACTACTGAGTGTTGTACTCAAAAAACACAATTTCGTTGCCTTTTTGACAATGACAAGAAACGCTTGAATCTTGAAGGTGGTGCTCATAGACCATTTCTCTGTTATCCTCCATTTGGTTGATGATTTGGTCACATTTGCATTTTGTCCCACTCCTGGAGGTACCTTGAGGCAGTGGTTTCCAAAGTGGTTGCTGAGGACCCCTGGAGGCCTTGAATGGGTGCTAGGGGGTCTGCAGCAATTGGGGAGCAAAAATAATTGAATGATTAATTTACACCAAAATAAACAAAAATAAGCTAAACACAGGGGTGAAAGTAGTTTTTGTTTCTTACCAGTGCTACCCGCCCAACACCCGCAAACAAACAATAAACAAACAACATTAACATAATATGCACTACAGATAGTATGACTATTTCAGGTGTCTCTTAATGGGAGGACACTTGTCTCAAATGGCATAGTGTGTCTGTGCTTGTTTTCTAACCCTTGGTGCACCGTAATATTTTAAGTAGTTAATTTCCAGTATCTATGCTGCCCATTTACAAATGTTACCTTTTTAACAAATACTTACCACCACCATCAAATTCCAGGTTGGCCTATTCAATTACATTACATTACATTACATTGCATTTGGCAGACGCTTTATAACCAAAGCGACTTTCAAAAGAGGACATAATCAAGCCAACATCACAAGCAAATACAAAGTGCACAGGAGATATACAGAACAACAAGTGCAGTTGCAAAGAGGGGTTAGTTTTTTTTTTTTTTTTTTTAAATATAAGGAGTAAATAACGAGTACACACACGCACAAACACACACTCACAAACTAAACTAAACATCATGTCAGGAGTCTGCCCTGGGGCAAGGCCAGTTCAAGCATTAGTCTAGTAGATTCTCTCGAAAGAGGAATGTCTTTAGTTGTTTCTTGAAAGCTGCAAGAGATGTGCTCAGTCTTGCTGCCTCTGGGAGACTGTTCCACCACTTGGGTACCACAACGGAGAACAATCTTGACTGGGAGTACCTAGAGCGACTGGATGGCAGAGCCAGACGGCTATTCAATATGACTGAGAAAGTTGCATTTTTCATAGGCCCCTTCATGAATAGGGGGATCTTCTCCATGGTCAGCCATTTTTATTTTCCAGAAATAGCAGATTTAACTTTTTTCAAATGTGAGTTTTTGGGCAACATTAAACCTATTCTCTTACTGGTACTGCGCACCAGCTGTAAATTTTATACCAGTGCTACACACCTGTGCGCACCCGACTACTTTCACCCCTGGCTCAACAACATTCCCATTAGTTACAAACTGCATTCAATTGCATCACTGAACATACTATGTAGCTTATATGTTACATCCCAGTGGGGCACTGACACAAAGACTGTGGTTGTGAAAGTGGTTGCACAGGGGGAAAAAAAATAGTATGACACAACCCATAAGGGGGAGCCTTGGCTGGAATCTACCGTTATATGGGGGGCCTTGTCATGGTAAAGCTTGCTGTCAGAGGCCAGCAACATGAGCCTCAGCAGGCTGCTGCCGATGTCCAACACTATGCAACAATTGCCAAAGAGCATCAAGATTGGCGAGCAATTGATATATGGAGAAAAAAAACATAAGAATTCAATTCATCGCATTAATCATGGGAAATCAATGGGGACAAAACTGAGGTTGTTCCAGTGCACATTTGTCATTCTGGAGATGAGACTCAGAAAAGATGGAGTGGTTAAGGCAGAAGTGATTTCACCAGGCCAATTGAAAATTCAACATTATCCATTAATAATTACTTGAGATGTGAAAAAAGGCTTTGGAAAATGAACAGTCAAGTTTGATACAATTGCATCCAATTGGCTAGAATGGCAATATTGCGATTCTGGGCAGGTGGATGCAGGATGCAGTCGGACACTATTGCAGTATTTACCTTTTGATACACTCATCTCTTTGACCACTAGAGGTCACTGTGCTACAATAAATATAGTGTGTGGAATTAATTGCCTGATATACGGTGGAATTCCCTCTCCCTCTCCAGAATGGACAAGAAAGAACCATAGTATGAGTTTTATGAGGAACATTTACAAAATCCCTTCCCTTTATGAATATTTAATCTAGGCTACATAATAGGGTTACTAAGAAGCTGGTTAAGTAAACCAGGTTAAGTTAACCTTGAGGTACTTGAGGCAGAGGCAAATAATCTAAGAGAAGAGCCTGGAGTCTTAAATAAATTATACCTGCAGGTATATCTGTTCGCAGGTATACCACTTCCTGTTGGTGAACTAAGCCTGGTTTATCATGATCATCATTATTATGTTCTTATACCCTCTGATCAGGGACATACACTTCATCAGCCTCTTATTTACATTTGCTACTTCATTACAATGATATATTGACACTTCTCAAAGACAACTCTCACCCAGGCTATATGGACAGAAAATAAAGTCTGGCAGGCAACCGTGCTGTCACAGGGCAAAGACAATTTCTGACCGTTTCTGTCCTCAAGTCATTTGCTTCTTTAACTCCTAAAGATCGGACTGATATTTCTCTCTCTCTCTCTCTCTCTCTCTCTCTCTCTCTCTCTCTCTCTCTCGCTCTCTCTCTCGCACTCGCACACACACACACACACACACACACACACACACACACACACACACACACACACACACACACACACACACACACACACACACACACACACACACACACACACACACACACACACACAAACAATTTTTATTTATTCTCACACTCAAATCTTGCCTCAAATAAGTACACTACAGGGACAGGTGATAGAAAGACTGTCAAGTTACAAATATTTAGGCTTTCTAGTGGATGAAGACCTAACTTTTAATTCTCATGTTACCAATTTGGTGCGTAAACTAAAAATACAGTTAGGATTTTATTATAGAAATAAGGCATGTTTTAATGTTAGAGCCAGAAAGGAGCTAGTCACATCTACATTTATCTCTGTATTAGACTATGGTGACATTCTTTATATGCATGCTTCTAAATCTGTGCTACATGCTCTAGACTCTGTTTACCACTCAGCATTACGCTTTATTACTGGAGCCAACTACTCAACACACCATTGTGACCTTTATAGTTTGTCAGGTTGCCACCCACTGTCAGTACATAGGCAGCTTCATTGGCTTACTTTTATTTACAAAGCAGTCATTGGTCTGCTTCCCTCCTATATGTCATTGTTTTCTTGGGCCTCAAATAATAGATATAATCTTAGATCAAAGGATATTATTCTCTTTACCCACATATCCCAGAACCAACCTTGGAAAATTAGCATTTCAATACAATGCCCCCTCAACCTGGAATGAACTTCAGAAAAAGCTAGGGCTAGATGTCTTCATTCCATTGTCTTCCATTGTCACGCATTGCGGACACTTTGCATTATCAGTGTGAGTGTTTTTGATGTTTTGAGGTTAAGGTTGATATCATATTGAACACATGTCTTATGTTCATCTTGTAAGTGTCTGCTATGTCTGCTTTGGTCTATGCTTCTTATAATGTCCTTGTTGTGTGTTTTATCTATGAAAATGTATCTATCCTGTTGCCTTATACGCTATGTTGTTCTCTTGCCTTTCTTACTGAGTATTGTGCATTTGTGCTGTCTGGTATAGTGTTGTTTGGTATGGTGTTGCAGATGTCTTGCCATTTTGATGAGCTCTGTTAGTCTTGCTTGCATGTTTTTGTTATGTCCTGCATATTTCTATATCTGCATGGTTATGCCCTGCATGTTTTTTGCTTTCTGTAGATATGTTGTCTTTTGTGACTTGTTTCTGTCTGTATTGTGAGTCCTGTAGTGTGTTTTGCTTTTTTTCGCTGCTCTCTTGGCTAGGGCCCACTTGAAAAAGAGGCAACTGCCTCAATGTGACTACCCTAGTAAAATAAAGGAGAGATAAAATAAAATAATAATAATAATAAAACACACACACACACACTGGCACTGGCCATTCATTTCATTACATGTGGCATGAAAGAGCCTCTAAGTACTGTATGTACAGTCCTCTACATGACAAATAGGCCTCCTCCAAAGGTTCCAAAAACGCTATAGGCCTACTTAAAAACAAACAGTGTGGATCTCTATCTCCTACAAATCACTGATGCTCTTGGGTTTGCTTGTGATTACCCTTTCCGCCACTGGGCCGTCACTTCCTGGAAACCTATCCTCTGGCACGGGTTCAGATCTGGCAACTGCAAACTGCCTGACTGGAACAGTGATCAGGCAGATGCATCAAATACTTAAGGATGTGGTTCAGCAAGTGCATCCACTCTTAACAAATCAGTGCGGCATTTTCCCTCATTGCCTACTCCCCCAGAAAGCAATTGTATTCTCATACACATCATTATCAGCATCACTTCTCATCATCTCACAGCATCTTGCAAAGTGCTGTTATTGGGTACTCGGGCGTGTGGTCAAAAATCATAGAAGGAGTGGAACCAGCCCAAAATACATAAATTAAGTATGGATCTGATTGATTGGTATGCGGGTCGACACAGGCTCAGAGCCTACCCATGGCAATATTACAGAATTATACTTTTGCATGGAGAAATTAGCCTATATTTGAATAGATTTTGAAGTGATGTTGAATCCTTAGGGTTTCATTAGGCCTACTTCAGATAAGCCCAATGCAACAAGTTTCGTTCACATTGTCTTTTCTTCCTAGGTTCCCCACTGTGTACACTTGCTGATGACGGGAGATCTCATTGATCTTGGGTTATTAACTGCACACAATAATAACATCTCTCTCTCTCTCTCTCTCTCTCTCTCTCTCTCTCTCTCTCTCTCTCTCTCTCTCCCTCTCTCTCTCTCTCTCTCTCGCGTGCGCACGCACGCACGCACACACAGCCACACACACAGCCACTGATAGCTTTGACTGGGCCTGGGACAAAGACATCTGAAAGGGCCCAAATCAATACAATGTAATGAGGATCCAATTCTTAGCCCCCTCTCTCCCTGGGCCCAGGACAAGTGACCCTTTTGCCACCTCTGCCGGCTTCCCTGCACAGTGTGCGTGCACACACACACACACACACTGCTGCTGAGCAACATATTCTTTAGCATACTGATTAGAGAGCATACCAGTGAAACCTAAGCTTACTGTCCAAAGCTTTCGGAGAGGGACTTGAAATACTTCTCATATCAGAGAGCACACAAATGTGCGTGCGTGCGTGCACACACACACACACACACACACACACACACACACACACACACACACACACACACACACAAATGCTTTCACATTGACACTGTACTGTTCACTCTCTCACCATCGTATTGGACCTATCATCCATCGCCAGCCCCATCATGATACCCATATCAGATGTGTTATGTTCTCTCTCTGGCAGCCGGCAGTTAGTGAGAAGTGGAATTAGATGACAGCTGATGAAGGTCTATTGAGTTTCTAAGCAGAGCTACAGTAATGGTATAGTCAGGTAGGTTTAGCAAGAATGTCCCAACACAATGTAATGGTTGCTTGCTATTTGTCTGAACATATTGTAACTCATACAATCATGTTGTTGGTTGGCACGTTGGTTTATTTTGTTACATTGACCATGCAACGGCAAAGGCTACTGCTAGGCGTGGGTGGACTATTATAGCCCCAAAGTCTCAAAACAAGTGCCAAACATGAGGGCATGCCATCAGACACTGAAGCTGACAATTCACATGGAATGTATAGGCTACAAGTAAAGAAGAAGACATGCATATTCCACGTTTGTTTTGTTTAAAAGCCCGCCTCCCAACTGTTAACTACGTGCGTAAAACCGGTCTAACGTTGGATTCACCCACAGCGTGTAAACAACTACTGTACAACTGTGCTTTCTTCAATAAAGTAAAGGCATGTAATTGGTCTTGCACCCTCTGACGTCAGCCTTTGCAGTGTGGCGGAAGCTGTGAGATCTTTCAGAGAAACTACGCCGTTGCGGTGTGGTTGTTGAGCAGGCGCTTCAGCGAAGTAGTTTGTCCCAATGGAAGTGTCAGTGCTTAAAGGTAATAAAAAACTGCAATTTAGAACTGGATTTTCACACATCAAGTGAAACAATCTTCGTCTACATCTTTGTGTTGCTCCTCCCGTGTTATTGAAGACACATTGTTGCTGGTCATTTCGGAACTGTTTCACTTGCCACAATGTGGGAACAAGAAGAGTTCGAAAAACACTGGAAGAAGGAATTTCCCGACGGGGAAGTGCCTAGGATGAACCTGGAGTCAGTGGAGGACATCGAGTCAGAACTTCAAAACTGTAAAGCGAATCTGAGAAAACTGCAGCAGCAACTTGCCCAGGAGAAATTCAAGGTGATTTTCCTGGAGACGACTCTGGCCAGGACTAAAAAAAGTTGGGACAAAGAAAGGTGGGACCGCGCGGACGTCAAGTTGGCTCCCGATACCAAGACGTCAGAGTCTTTCGAGAAGAGACAACAAAATCTGGATCAGGATGTCGAAGTTAAAGACAAGGAGCGCCCAGTCCCGCCTGCGAAAGATCCAATGATAAATAAACGTGGCGAAGATCCCGTGCGTATTTCTTTCACTCGAGATACGCCTGCGAAGCCAGGTAAACCCATCCCACCTCCACGTAAAAACTTAAGTGCCAAGAAACCCTTTGTACCTGCACCTAGTCCACACCAGGTGGTCGACGGTAGCTGTGTCAGCCGTACCGAGGAGAAGCACCCCGAAGGAGGAGGGGGTAACAGTGATCATGAGTTTGAAGATGCAGGGTTGAACCATAACTTTGTCTCGAGGAACCTCGTCAACCCCAGCGCGCGAGACTCCCAGAAACCGAATCTTCACAGAGATGCCCTTCGCCCGTTCCGTCTGAGCAGGGAGTTGGACTCCAGTGATGAGGGCAGGCTGTCACCTCTGGGCATCCAGGTGACAGGAGGCTCCGGGCGCAGCACACCAGACAGGCGCAGCGACGGCTATCTGAGTTCGGATTCAGGTGGTAAGTTTCATTGTTTTTTTGTTTGTGTTTTTTTTTTTTTGGGGGGGGGGGGGGGGGGGGGGGGGGGGGGGGGGGGGGTGGGGGGGGGGGGGGGGGGGGGGGGGGGGGGGGGGGGGGGGGGGGGGGGGGGGGGGAGATTTGCCTTGTGATTGTTTTTGACTATTGCGTGCATCAACCAAGTGATTTCAAGATGTCATTCAACTCTGCTTGGAGCTGAAGGGCGGCAATATGAACTTCTCCAGTCTGTGCATATCTTGTGACACAGACCCACGTGTTTGTGTGTCCTCTTCCTTCAGTCTGTCACAGGTGCCGTTAGTCATCTTGCTTTAGAGAAGTTCACTCCGACATGAAGAAGCTTTTGGACTAACTTGCTCGCATTCACGTCCGTGCTGTTGCAGAATAGGACACACTCCAACATGGCGACGTTATACTGCAGGAAATCACTGACCATAATTACTTCTTCTCCTGGAGTAAATCATCTGTGCCACTGAGCTCATTGGTTAAAGCTTTACATGAATGAGGCTATTGTAAATTCATGCAGCCTTGAGTAGGAGTGTATACAGTATTGTCTAATGGCAGTACTGGAGTTGTTATGCTATGTCATATTATGTCATGTTATGTTATTGGAGCTGCATCAGCAGGCCATGTGTGGTTGTAGATGAATCAGATGATCATACATTTCACGTAGCCTAGCCTAAATATAGATTATTATGAAAAAAAATGCATACATCAATCAGTGACATATTTTGGTACGTTTGTTTGGATTAAGATATTTCTCAGTGTCACAGTGATTGGTTTTATCCAGGAGATTTAGGAGGATGCCCTCAAAAGCCTTGGCACATGCACCGTGCCAGCGAGTAAAGCGAATGAAAGTGAATGTGAGCAAGAGAAAGAATTTGCAACATCCATTAGGCATCTGGGGAGAGTGCCAGACTAAACTAGTGGTTAGTTTGCAGTTTAATTTGCAGTAACAGCAGTTGTCCCTGGCAGCGGCATATGCTGCATGTGCAGCAGTCTTTCCCAACCTTTTTCAGGCCGAGGACCACTTTGTTCCAATTTAATTTTTTTTGTTTTTCAGGGACCTCACAAGGGCTTGCTACAAGTTTAAGCCACTGCACATTAATTGCTTGTTGTTTTATATATAAAATATGGGCCTGTCATATTGTAGTGAAAGAACAAAATAATATATATTTAGGTTTATATAATGTTACATATAACCTACTAGCTTGTCTTGTAGTATAGAAATCCCCAAGGAAACACTTGAGGCATCTCGTGAACCACTAGTGGTCCTCGGACCACACTTTGAGAACCACTAGCGGCCTTGACTGGCATCTTCCTGTGCAGTCAAGGGGGTGTGCCGTCACGCAGCTAGGTGCATGCCAGCCGTGGGCATGCGGTTTCAGTGGTTTTGAAAGAGTGTGTGTACTGTGTAGGCAGGAGGCTCAGTAGTGGTGTCAACAATGATCGATTCGGCGATGCAATCCAATGCGGGGCATGGACGATCCAGAATCGATCTGGCAAGTTCCAGAATCGATCCGGCAATTTTTTAAAGTTTCAATTACTTCCATGGATATTTCGGGAGCAAATCAATGTTAAATTAAATAAAAAGCACTTCAAAGCATTGCAAAACAGATACAGACTGATACAGAAAACAGACAATAAATTGTTGCTCAGTATCTGACTACTTGTATTGTCTCATCATGACTGATTAAACATTTGCTTTGCTTTCAGTAGAAATGTAATGCATTGCAATGCATTGTAGAATTGAATCGGATCGGATCGCATAGAATCGAATTGAATTGAATCACTACCTCCCGAATCATGATCGAATCGGATCGTGAGGGCAGTGCCAATCCACACTACTAAGGCACAGTATAACATCTTAGCTGAGCTGAAGGTGAACTTTCTTGTTTTTGAAAAAAAATAGGTGCACGTGAAGGGCTGAAAGACCATCTGTGAAAAGTGTGAGAGTGTACCTCATATCTGTGTTTTCTCGTCTCTGCATCTGTCTGCCTCTGTCTCTCTTTCCTCTCTTTCTTTCTTTCTCTCTCTCTCTCACCGGTATCAGTGATGTCACTAAGGGCCTCTGTTTTATTTTACGCCTTAATTTGTTTAGATTTATCCTTTGTTTTTACCAGGATAGTAAGTCATTATAGCAAGGAAGGAGGCATTAAACTACCTGTAACAGAGGACCACAATATAGAATGCACATTATTTCAGTATTACGTATAACATTCACTGGCTTCTGTGGCCAACCTCCTGTATTTATCCTTGTATGGGAGACAGAGTTTGAAAATACATGCATGAGTTTAACATCAGAGTTTCCTCTTAAAGGGGTATGCCACTATTTTGGGGCTTAATAAAGTTAAAATCGTTGGCTGGGGTTTATAAAGGTGGTAAAGTGTCTTATTTTTCATGTTAAGCGTTGTCTTGCTTTAAGACAAGTTAAAAGATGGAATATGTCGCTAAGCTAGTGAAAGTCAATGTATCCGTGTAGCATTGTAGCATGCTACACGGATACATTGACTTTCACTAGCTTAGCGACATATTCCCTCTTTTAACCTGTCTTAAAGCAAGACAACGGCTTACATGAAAAATAAGACACTTTACCACCTTTATAAACCCCAGCCAACGATTTTAACTGTATTAAGCCCCAAAATAGTGGCATACCCCTTTAATACTGTGTTCAATTATTAAAGCCACTGGACTTTCTGTCAATGTGAGAAGGGTTTCTAAAAGGCAAATGAATACCTATAGATACCTTTGTTTGACTGTTCCTGAAATGGCAATTGTCCAGTTACAAGAACTTCCCATAATCAGACAAAATATGACGTACATTATTTACACATATTTGCATTTAGAACTCCAGGCATTTTGCTTTGTCTGTATGCCCACGTGTGGTTAGAAACGAGGGATGAAATTCTCTTGGGTCTTCCTAATTGGAATCAACTTTTTTGTTCAGAAAAAGAGTCATTATGGACCTCTGCTGCAATGGTGCATTTTACTGACACCACTGTTTTGTGGTTTACACATCATATGGAGACTGGCCTAGATAACAAGTATAACGTATAACAATATAGTAGAATTATAAACACATAAATAGATATGGATATTGAATGTGATCTTTTTGTAGACAGGCTTTTGTTGTCACATTCTTCAGGTTACCATTGATGTAGAACTGAAACTTGACCCAATTTCCTCAGAGGGTATAATTGTTAGTCCCCTGAAAGGTCTTTTTTGCCACTGTTGGTTTCAGTTTGCCATTTGCTTGAATGATGGCTTGTTCACATTGAAAGGGCAGGTTGTTGTGAGCAGCCACACATCCCCCAGACGTTTTTGCAAGTGCTACATAGTGTGTGCATGGGTCACCTTGCAAGGTGTGTGTGTGTGTGTGTGTGTGTGTGTGTGTGTGTGTGTGTGTGTGTGTGTGTGTGTGTGTGTGTGTGTGTGTGTGTGTGTGTGTGTGTGTGTGTGTGTGTGTGTGTGTGTGTGTGTGTGTGTGTGTGTGTGTGTGTGTGTGTGTGTGTGTGTGTGTGTGTGCGTGTGCGTGCTCTCTGATATGAGATAAGTATTTTAAGTCCCTCTCCGAAAGCTTTGGACAGTAAGCTTAGGTTTCACTGGTATGTGCTCTAAACAGTGTGCTAAAGAATATGTTGCTCAGCAGCAATGTAAGGTTCTAGACAAGCAGTACACACATACACACTGCATTTCACTCTGTAGAACTTTCATCCCTCCAGAGCATTCCATTCACGCTGATGTGACCAGCACCTCTCAAGGTTAAACACAGTCTTAAAGAAGGCCTGTGAAGATTCCTATTCAAGTGAACTTTATCCAAAGTAAGCAGTTTAGATCAAGGATGTCAAACTCAGGCCCGTGGGACACGTTTTATTTGCCCCTCGACCTCATTTCAAATGTCCACTACAATTGGCCCCCACATGCAGCATTAATTCAAAGAAAATCTGACTTGCAAATTTGTAAATATTTCTGCATCATATGAATTTTGAGTGAGTTCAGACTAGTGTAACATACTAGCATATATATAGTATATCTATTGAAGTATGTGATGGTATAAGTTTCTATGTTGGCAATGAACATTTGTGCCTACCTTTATGTCTACTGTATGCACAATTTCAGTGCATTTTTAAATGAATTTGGCCCCCGACTTCATCCCAGATTTTGATTTTGGCCCGCTGTGAATTTGAGTTTGACACCCTTTGTTTAAGCTGCTCTAAGATGTCGTCCTATTGCTCATAAGTTAACGCTTGGCACTCTATAAGAACACTGCACCCTGTTTATATATTATCTAGGGGGGCCGTTTCTTGCAGTCCATCCGTTTAGTGATAGGGCTGTTTTTCGTTCAGGAAGGGTTTTTTTGCTGGCTTGCAAGCGTGCCAGAGCATCTGTTGCACGTCAGACAGCAGGGTGTCAGCAGCTCGGCAGCAGGGGCGAGACCAGAGTAGAGCAGACGCAGGATGTGCAACTCCGTGCCGGTCTGACACATTTCCTCCTCCATGCCTCATTAGACAAGCCTGACTTCATATGGTGAAGTAACCTCTGCTAACCACGCTGCCCCACATTACATTGGTGAAGGGCGATTCTCAGGAGATGTCATTAACCTACCGAATCATTACAACAAAACACACGTCGGCGCAAAGGGGTCACTTGTCCCGGGCCCAGGGAGAGAGAGGGGGCAGAATTGGATCCTCTTTACATTGTATTGATTGGGGCCATTTCAGATGTCTTTGTCCCGCGCCCAGTCAAAGCTGTCAGTGTGTGTGTGTCTGTGTGTGTGTGTGTGTGTGTGTGTGTGTCTGTGTCTGTGTGTGTGTGTGTGTCTGTGTCTGTGTGTGTGTTGTTCGTGTGAGTGTGCGTGTGTTGTCCATTTGTGCAGTCTCATAGAGCAACCTGTGCTGCATCAGATAAATGGAGTAAGTGGTTCAGTGCTGCCACTGCTGGTTAAGTGGTTCAGTGCCCCCATAATACACAGTGTAAAGCAAAGAGGGGGTGGGGGTTATTGCAGAGAGAGTTGTACAAGTTCAGGCTGTCTTTGTGTGTGACTACATTACTCAGTGTGTCCTGTATCGCAGGAATCACATATTTTCTCACTCCGCGTAGTGCTTGTAGACATACTTCATCTCATGCCCAGGAGAACTAGGGCCTGTCCAGGCCCATCCCTGTGGATCCAGTTTTGTTTGGTGGGAACAGACAACTGTCTTCCTGCCAAACTTGTAGTATATGTGTGGGACTGGCGGAGGACGTGTGTGCGTGCGTGCGTGTGTGCGTGCGTGCGTGCGTGCGTGCGTGCGTGCGTGCGTGCGTGCGTGCGTGTGTGTGTGCGTGTGTGTTGATGGGGTGCTAGTGACTTAAATATATGTGTCAGCTCATATTGTTATGAATAGACCCAGTGTTCACGTTGAGCCAAGTGCATTTGCAATTATAATACCTGCACTAATTTGTAATTTACCTTCAAAGCTCAGGCTCTCACCTTTGTACTGATTTGACATCTAAGGCATATGCAGAGGTAGACGGAGGCAAGTGACTTCCTTCCTAGGTGAAAAAAACCCATCTTGCAGTGGTGTCTACCTTGACCTCAGCCTGATGTGTGTGCGCATGTAAAGATTGTCATGCATCCAGGTCAGGTTATTTAGACTTTCTTCTTTTTGGAACTTGATAGACATTTGGACGATATGCCTTGATGTCAAATCTTCACATGGGCTATAAAGGATGTTGTTCCACATCCGTGGTTGTATCACATACAGTGAGTCCAATATGTATTTGATCCCTTGCTGATTTTGCCGGTTTGCCCACTAATAAAGACATGATCAGTCTATAAATTTATGATAATATGTATTCAAACATGGAGAGACAGAATATCAAAAATAAATTCCAGAAAATAACTTAAAATAATATATTTTAATTTATTTGTATTTAATTTAGGCCAATAAGTATTTGACCCCTCTAGCTAAAGAGTATAAAGTGCTTTGTGGCAAAGCCCTAGTTGTCTAGCACTGAGGTTAGATGCTTCTAGTTGCTTCTAGATGCTGCTTTTGGTTAATGACAATGTTTGTGCATATATTAGAAAATATTTTTGCCCATTTTTCTTTGCACATTATCTCTAAAACATTAATAGTTTGTGGCTGTAGCTTGGCAAATGGGAGGTTCAGTTCTCTCCATAGAATTACTATAGGGTTAATATTTGGAGACTGTCTAGGCCACTTCAGGACTTTAATATGCTTCTTATTGAGCCACTCCTTTGTTGCATTGACTGTATGTTGTGTATTATTGTCATGTTGGGAGATCCAAAAATGGCCCACCCTTCAGTGTAGTGGTGGAGGGAAGGACGTTTGCACATTACATGTCTCCCTCCATTCATTCATTGACGATGCAAAGTTGTCCTGTGCCTTGGCCAGACAAACACCCTCAAACCATAATGATACCACTTTCATGCATGATGGTGAGGAGGGTGTTCTTGGGATCATAGACAGCAGTACTCTTTCTCAAAACACATTGAATTGTGATAATGCCAAACAGCTTGATTTTGGTTTCATCTGACTACAGCACCTCCTTATCATATCCTAAACCAGTCTGATGTCTGTTGGCAAACCCACAGTGGGACTGCGCAGGTTCCTTCTGAAGTAGAGGTACCATGTGTGCACTACAGGATTTTAAACCTCTGTGGCATTAAGTGCTACCAGTAGTTTTATCAGTGATTTTGGTCCCAGTAGCTTTGATATCATTGCCTAGTTCATCCCGTACAGCTCTAGGGTGATTTCTTTCTGTTCTCATGATTATCAAATCCCTACAAAAGGTCAAATCTTGTATAGAACCCCTGACAGGCTGATGGATAGTCATTTTGGATTCCTCACATTTTGGAAGAAATGCATCAACAGCTGGGTCATTAATACCCAGTCTCTTTCTTGTGGCTTTGCAGTCCATTTAATCTTTGTTCAGGTCTAAAATCGTGTCCCTGATATCATTTGACCACTCTTTGGTCTTTCCCATGCTGTTGAGGTTGGAGTGTGACTGATTCACTCATACTATGGACTGATTCTGCTGATTCAATGTGTATTTTATGCATGTTAGTATGTACAGGTGTGTTTAATTCAGATGACAAGTTGATCGGAAGTGCCCATCGGGTCTGTGGGCCCGGAACTGTAATCAGTTGGCAGGGGATCAAATACTTATTTTGCTCGATGAAATGGAAATAAATTAATATATATTCTCTTCAGTTAATTTCTGGATTTTCTTTTTGATATTCTGTCTCTCCATATTAGAATACATATTATCATAACATTTATTGACTGATCATGTCTTTTTTAGTAGGCAAACCAACAAAATCAGCAAGGGATCAAATACATATTGGACTCACTGTAGAAGGAACTTTGGCAGTTCTGGTTGATATGGAAGGGAACATCGATAGATAGTAAATAGTTCTCTAGACCCCTTTCGTCATTCTTCAGTACTTAAACATGACTTGGATCTATTGACCTTGTTTCTCTCTTCCTCTGCATGCTTTTGTACTTGTGCCTGTCCTGTACAAAGAAGGCTTTACAAAGAGTAACATTTTTATGAGAATGTTGTGTTGTGAGCAAATACAGGATATGGTGAACTTCATTTGACACTTAAGATGACACATGAAAGACATGCGGGCAGATGTCATAGGGTATACTTCAGTCCATAATACCTTATTAGTTCATTTCCCATTTTGTGTTTTGCATCGAGATAGAAAGTAATATGAATGTATCCCATGGCATTGTTTGACTTTTTTTAATCTGCACAATCATGTACAGCTGAGAGTGCAGGTGATCAGAATGAAAATGATCAGCAGAGAATGCAGGTTTTTACAGCCATTCACCTACAAAGTGGATTCCAAAAAAGTTGAGAGTGAGACACTTGAAACTGTCCTCTGATTACAGAATGGAAAATATTTCATCCTTTTTTTAAACCATGGAGTCAGTCACCCTCCAGGTTACGCAGAAGACGAATATTTCAGCTGGCTTTAGTGGTCAGTGTTTATGATGGTAAGGGGGTGCAGTAGTGACTTGATTATTGTCTTCTTACTCACGTGGCACGTTAAAATGAATGCTGAATGATTACAGATTTTAAACAGCATACAGCTACCAAGGCATTATATTTTGGAGCACAGCCTTTAGTTATTGCCCCATAATGATGGAAAATTGCATTCTCTACAATGTTCCCACAGTGACGTTCCATCATAAGAGTGAACAGGTGATAAAATGGCCAGCTTGCAGTCAGGATATGCCATGTATTAAACATAACACAAAGAAAACAAGATGAAGAACACACCTCCCAGCTGCTGAAATCATGTATTGCACAGACAATCTTAGTCTTATCCTACATTAAAGCATTTTATTGGCCCTGTCCCAACTTTTTTGGGAATTGTTGCAAGGTTGACATTAATGAGTACATATTTTCCCCAAAACAATAATTCTACTTGACTTTAACAACTGATATGTTGTCTTTGCACAATGCTCTATCTTATCAACGGATTGAATGTTTTGAAAATGAAAGCATTTTGATTTTATTCACAAAATACCAAGTGTCCCAACTTTTTTGGAATCCGCTTTGTACAGTCTCACAGCCCAGGGGATATACTGTGGTATGCTATAGTTTCTGACAGATCTGGTTTCATTAGTTATCTCTAGATAGTTACCAGTATCTAGTTACCCAGTAATCCAAAGGTTATTATAAAACTGTGAGTTTAACAGCTCGAAATGGCATTTATTCTGGCACACACACAGGTTGTATCTTGCTCTGGGTGTATTACTCATTTACAACCTGGTTTAGGTGTCCAGTGGTGTGGTAGGACTGAACATTATAGTGAAAGACCTCCTATTTTCTAGCAAAACAAAGCAAGATGATTGGTCTGATGTTAAATTTGACCATGGCTGTTTTGGACTGAGCCATGGCACATGCTCTAGATTCATTTTGTGTTATGATGCATCAAAAGTGAACCTTTTATATTTTGAACATTTTAGCAATTAAAAAGAGTGTCTGGCCAGACCCCACATCAGACGTGGGCTACCTTCAGCAACGTTGTTTGGATATCTTCAGCTATTTTGTTTCTAGTAACTCCTGCTGGGAAGGTACAGAAAGGGGTGGGAGTGGGAGTCTATTTGCTACAAGTGAACTTTCCCAGGCTTGTCACTTAACCTCAAACTTGTCTCAGGGTCCTGTTCATTAACCTGTGAAAACCACTGAGGGGTGACTCACAAATTTCCGTTATGTCTTTAAGTTTCAGTGTGTTCATGTCTGTGAAGACCCAGATTCTGTCATCTAGAAGAAGAAATTACTTTCACCTTGATCTTTTTTTTTGTTAAACAAGTTTGGAGACCTTACATCCAAATGTTTTATTCAGTTCTGTCCTGGTGAGGGGTCTTGTGTTAATGGTGATTCATGGAAACCATACCACATGATGAGGGCTGTGTTCCACAGCTCAGACCTTCATTGGTCTTCACTGGCCTTCATTGGTTTTCCAACATCAGAACCGTACAATGTTGTAATGACAAGGCAGAAAAGGGCTTAGAACACTGTGCAAACAATGCTACTCAGGTACTCATCTGTACCGGGTGAAGTGTACGTCTCAAAATTAAAGGTCTTTAAATATTTTTTTCTCAAATCTCAGAGTCTATCTGCTTTTTCCTGTTATTTGATTGTTGTTATAATGACTTTTAATGTCTGTTATTTGTTATTTAGTGTTCGTACCTCCATCTGCAGTGATTGTGCAAGGTTTACCTCAACACCTAAGTAACAGTTAAAGCGGCCTTGATGAGGCTCCGTGTCAAGATTTTGTGTTGTGAATCTCATTTTGAATATTGTGTAATAATCTTTTTTTTCTGTGGGGTTTCATATCATATAGCACTGCTCATCTCACTAGCAGTGATGAGACTGACATGTCTCTGATAAAGTTAACCCCGCTTCACCCCACTTGACTTAAAAATGTTCCGCAACAAAAAACTCTTGGAAGAATTCGTTTTCATTATAGAGTAGGTTACAGAAAGCTCTTGTTGTTATCCTCCTTATCTGTGAGTTTTGTAATGGTCCTCTTGACCTATTTTTCTAGAGAGTTTGGTTTCACAAGTTTGTGTTGCAAAAATCATGCAGACGTTTTGCCGTGAAATCACTGTTGCAATCTGACAATGCTTCCTTTTAACAAGAAACAACTACTGTGCTCAGAGGTATGTACAGTAATTTAGGCAAAAATGTCCACCCAGATATGACACACACACACACACACACACACACACACACACACACACACACACACACACACACACACACACACACACACACACACACACACACACACACACACACACACACACACACACACACACACACACACTTAGACTTTTTTATTGTCCATTAAACTTACATGAAAATGATATTTCTCTTTGGTGGTGGCATACAGTAAAGACACACAAAGACAAGCACACATCACAGTCAACATAATGAATAAATATATATGTGTATAAAACACACACACACACACACACACACACACACACACACACACACACACACACACACACACACACACACACACACACACACACACACACACACACACACACATTCCTTTGCCACTTAATGTTTCACGCTGCACACACATGCTCCCCTCCCACTGGTCTCCTTTAGATTGCACAACTCAGTTCCTGACTGCCTGTTGAGGGCTGCCATGGTGACTGGTGAATAGGGGGCAGGATATGCTGACCAATATGCTCTTTCTTGCAGTGTTTCCTCCAGTAGTTTATACTGCTTGTTAAAAAAACATAGCCTTTGCACACCCTCTAGTTGGGCAGGTGTGTTGGATATTACACCAGTGAGGTCATCATTGAAATGTAAGAAAGGTCTTTGACACTGTCCATTCCACCAAGTAATTCAAATACAGTGTTTGGGTCCTCCAACTGAGCCAAGCTTTTTGACAGATTCTTGATTAGATCCTCTGAAAATAAAAAAAAGATTTTGTATTGAGAACCAAACTTCTAAAGTTGCTTTACAAAAAATGTGTGATGTGTTTGTTTTGTCACATTTATATTACGTTATATTACATTCCACATACATTTATATGAAACTGCACAACATATTCTATCATCTCCAGTTATGTTAGTCACATGTCTGTGATACTGGCCATCATCCACCCACCCACCTCGACTGACAACTGCTCTGCGGGAAACACTAGACAGGTTTGACTTCCTGCCTCACTAGGGCCTTATGGTTACAACTGTGCCTGCTCACTCGCTCGCACCACACTGAGGTGAAGAAACGGGTGGGATTTTGATCTTCATAGGTCAACTCACGTCAGAAGGCTGGATTAGTCATAAATAATCTTTTCATCAAACTTCCCCACTCCATCTTCTATGGTTACCGTGTCACAGATATAGAACTGAAACTACAATAAAATGTAATTGCAAAAAAAATGGGAAAATAAAATCTATAAAATCACTAAAATAAAATCTATTGTACATGGGTCTTTCTCTCATCTCTTGTAACCATTTTGTTCCCCTTTTGCCTTAACCTCCAGTTGAATTGCAATAGTTTATCCAGATATTGCAGATTTGATTTCCTTCCTCGTTCCCTACAGATGTACTGACTACTATACCGTTTCCATTTGAAAGTTAGTGCAGTCTTTTCTTTTGTTTGTATAGCATTTACTCAAGCATTGCTCAGCGGTACCAGTTTTGTGCATCTGTTTGTATATTGGGGAGACGGAGTCAGCCTGAAGTGTGTGTGTGTGTGTGTGTGTGTGTGTCTGTGTCTGTTTGTGTGTGTGTGTGTGTCTGTGTCTGTTTGTGTGTGTGTGTCTGTGTCTGTGTGTGTCTGTGTGTGTCTGGGCGTGTGTCTGTGTGTGTCTGGGCGTGTGTCTGTGTGTGTCTGGGCGTGTGTCTGTGTCTGTGCGTGTGTCATGAGTATGTACAGTAAGTGTGAATGTCATGGTTCTGTAAACTCTCCTCAGAGTTTAAACGGCAGGCTACTCACAAGCAAAACAAACTTCCAGCTCAGTCTTTTCTGGTAAATCACACGTCACTGTGGACAGTATGGTCTATTAGCATTATTGAAAGTAGGCGTCGATGACGAAACAAAAAAATCTGGCTGCTTACATTTTATGACTCCAGTCTTGGACAAAGGTCAGTACAGAGCTGAATGTCATGAAAGCCAGGGGACGCTGTAAAGAACAGCTCCTGTGTTCCAGACTCGTATTTCAGTGTCACGCCAAGCACACAAATGGCATTCCCAGAGCACTGTCTGTCTCTCCTCGCACTAAGAAACACAGTTTTGCGTACACACCGACCGACCTCCTCTGTAACATATTGTGCTAGAGGCTGTCTTGAGAGAGACTGTGCTTCAATGCTGCCTCCAGGGGTTGTGTGTGCATACTAGAGGCTGCCTTAACAAGCTGTATTAAAGGTTGTCTTTAGGGACTGTTTTGAGGGTGTGTGTGTGTGTGTGTGCATACCAGCTGCCTTTACAAGAGCTGTCTTTGGAGGCTGTCTTTTACCAGCTGTATTTAAAGTCTTTAGAAGCTGTGATTTTAGAGGCTGTTTCGAGGGGCTGTGTGCATACCAGGCTGTCTTCAGAAGCTGTATCTAATGGGCGTCTTCAGAGGCTGCCTCTAGGGGCTGCTGTGTGCATAGAGGCTGCCCGTGCTGCATTCCATTTGTTTTCTTCTGTGGCTCGGCATTTTCACTTCCTCGTCTGGACCAGGTGAAATGGGGAACAAACAGCCCTGTGCTGTGCTTTGCAGCGTTAGCACTTAAGCTGTCAGGGTTTTATATAACACATCAGGGTGCCAGAAGGACCCACTGATGAGTTAAAAGAGGCAATAAATCTCACCTCCTCTCTTCTCTTTTTACTTCTTTATTTTTTTGTTTAGTCTTTCCTTCCGTGATTATCACTTTTTTCATGTTCGCTCTGCAGCTTTTGCCTTATATCCTCTCTCTCTCTCTCTCTCTCTCTCTCTCTCTCTCTCTCTCTCTCTCTCTCTCTCTCTCTCTCTCTCTCTCTCTCTCTCTCTCTCTCTCTCTCTCTCTCTCTCTCTCTCTCTCTCTCCCCATTTCCTGTTATGTGTGTGTACTGATTCAGGTGTGGTATAACAGAAGGTGTTGTGTGCCTGGTAAAGGGAAAAATGTAGCCCACTTCCAGCACTTTTGTACCACATAGCCCTTGTTACCACAGGCTCCTATAATGACCTCTGAACTTAAACGACGAAGATTAACAAAACAAAAGCTATTAATTAATACATCACATTTTTAAATGGCTTCATTTATATTGCATCATTGTCATGTACAGTAAGTTGCTTATCATATTGACTTGTATTACTGCTGAGTTGGATGTCTGAATATTTTCAAAATGCCCTTTGGTAGCTCAGCATTGTGTTTTGGGGGGCTCAGACGTCAGGTGGTACAACCTCAGCCAAAGCCCATAAATTAATTTGTAATTGGTAATTAATGTACCGTACTGCAATGAATATGCTTCTTAGATAAAATAAACAACATTTAATCCATAGAAACGTGTCATAGTTGTGGTTGCACCTCCCTGACACTACTAAAATGGCATTGACCCTGACAACAATTTAGAACCTTTGTGGGGTGAATGTGGAAATGTAATTGCTTAGTTAAATGGTTGTGGTCCTTCTCACCCCATTCTGCACATTTGCTACTAGCCTGCAGTGGCATAGGCCGAAAGGTCAAGCTGTGCTAACTATGGAGTATTAGGTTCATGTCCTGTGGTGTGACTGCTCTTATAGAAGGAAAGAAGTTTTTTTATAAATAAAAACACATATTAAGATTAAAAGCGGGCCCTGCCGTGGCCAACCGGTAGGGTACGCGGCCAACCCGGGTTTGATCCCGGCCCGGGTCCTTTGCCGACCCCTCCCCATCTCTCTCCCCATTCGCTTCCTGTCCACCTCTCAAAATGCCCTGTCGTCAATAAAGTCTTAAAAGACCAAAAAAAAAGATTAAAAGCAATATCATTACCTAGTTAGCATGAGCGTCGAGGTCAGTCATGTATACAAAAGGATTAAAATGGCCTCAATGCAGTGAATGTCTTGTGGTGCGTGTTACTACTCCTCGAAGGCAGCATTATTTTCCCTCCAATTTCAATTCCAGCCTATGCATGCCACATGCTGCCATCTTCTTCAGCCAAAACAATAGGCTGAGTCATAGAGCTAATACTCCATAGTTGGCACAGCTTGACCTTTCGGCCTGAGTGACGCATCTCTCTCACAGATGTGACCCTCTGTTCACACTCACCCCCTCCCCATCTTCTCCTCTCCTCCTACCCACCTCCTCTACTCACCCCCTCTTCTCTCATCCTGACTCTCTGCCTAAAGTCCTCTCCTCTCCTCTCCACAGTCTGCCTCCTCTCCTCTCCTCTCCTCTGTTTACACTCCTCCCCTCTCCTCTCCTCTCCTGCCCCCCCCCCCCTTCCGCCTACACACCTCTTTTGTCCATTATCGTCCCTCAAGAGGAGGGCAATTTGACTCATCTTTAGAAGAGGGTGCTGATGGGACACATCAACAGCCCTGCCTGTGTGAATCGGCTTGAATCATAGCCATGACCTGTGAATCAGTGTGTAGATTGGGATTGTTCACAAAGCACTGGACACAACCCTTGTTAGATCTCAGGCTCAACTGCCTTCTTTCAATACAGTGTGCTCTCAGAGGTTGGTTATGTTGTTTATCAAGGCAGTGTCAATCAAGTATGGTGACTAGTATTGGGTTGCACACAAAGCAGAGGACTGGGTTAAGTCATTTTGACAATGTAGTGCCAAGCAGCATGGTGACTAAGTTGATCGCTGCTCTGGTGTTGGCGTTTATCATACATTTGCTGCTACACATGTGACGATCATGGGTTCAACTCCTATTTGTGATAATGTGTCTCATATTGGGTCAAACACTGTAATAATGTCACATGTGACGGGCAACAGCTGAAAGGATCATTGGCATCATCAAAGGATCGTTGGCATCATATGGTGACATACAGTGGTGCTCATATGTTTACATACCTCAGCAGAATATAGGCCTATGCTTTCTTGGCGATTTCTCAAAAAATATGAAGGATTACACAAAACCTTTTTTTTCACTCATTGCTAGTGACTAGCTTAAGATATTTATTAGCAATATTCTGTGTTTACTCTTTCAAAAGCATGATCACAACCCAAACTACCCAAATGACCCTGTTCAAAAATTTACATACCCTAGTTTCTGATGCTGAATATGGCCCTGTTTAACATCAGGGACCGCTCTAAATTGTTTGTGGTAGTTGTGGATAAGGCTCTTAATGTTCTCAGTTGACAAAACAGCACATTCTTCCTGGCAGAATGGTTGTTTCCTATAATATCTTTGGGTGTCTTGCTGGAACCTCACATTTGAGGTTTCCCCTGAGTGGCTGAATGATGTTGAGATCAGGAGAGTGAGACGGTCGCTCAAAAACGTCATTTTATTCTTTCTGAAGCTAATGACGGGTTGATTTGGCTTTCTGTGCTGAAATATTGTCATGTTGGCATGTCCAAACAATGGACCATGTGCAGTTTCAAGGCTGATGAGTGTCAAGTTTCCTCCAGTATTTTTCACAGGGCAATGTATTCATCATTCTGTGAGTATGGACCAAAAGTGTAGTGCATTTGTAACTCAAATGTCCCCATGACATCAGTGATCCATAACCATGTTTCACAGAAGGGATGGTGTAACTTTCATCATAGGCTCCGTTGACTGTTCTCCAAATCGTACTCTTAATAGTGGATGAAAAAAGTTCCATATTGATCTCATTTTTCCAAATGACTTTGTCACAGGCATTTTGATGCTTCTCACTATGCTATTTGGTGTATCATATGCAAAATAACATGTTTGCATTTTTGTAGTAATGGCTTTCTCCTGGCAACCCCCAACAGCCCATCTTTCCTCAAGTGCCTCTTTCCTGTACAGTTTTAAAAAAAAAATTCATGTTGTCCTATATTTCACCTGAAGTTATTTTTTGGTTGTCCTATGCCTCCTGAACAATTTCCCTTACAATGATCATTGCAATGCAATGATTCCCTCGCCCATTGGCTTGATTCCAACCAAACTCCTCATATTGCATTTCTGAATTGAAATTCCAACGGTGCCAACATGACAATATTTCGACACAGAAAGCCAAATCAACCCGTCATTAGCTTCAGAAAGAATAAAATGAAGGTTTTTGAGTAACTATCTCACTCTCCTGATCTCAACATCATTGAGCCACTCAGGGGAAACCTCAAATGTGAGGTTCCAGCAAGACACCCAAAGATATTATAGGAAACAACCATTCTGCCAGGAAGAATGTGCTGTTTTGTCATCTGAGAACATTAAGAGCCTTATCCACAACTACCACAAACAATTTAGAGCGGTCCCTGATGTTAAACAGGGCCATATTCAGCATCAGAAACTAGGGTATGTAAACTTTTGAACAGGGTCATTTGGGTAGTTTGGGTTGTGATCATGCTTTTGAAAGAGTAAACACAGAAGAATGCTAATAAATATCTTAAGCCAGTCACTAGCAATGAGTGAAAAAAAAGGTTTTGTGTAATCCTTCATATTTTGTGAGAAATCGCAGAGAAAGCATATATTCTGCTGGGGTATGTAAACATATGAGCACCACTGTATCTAATGTACAGTGTAGGCTACTACTTGATATCCTTGCTTGTTTATAGGTGTTGTTTTAAAAACTCTTGCCTAGTTTTGTAAATTTAACTTATTTATGGTGATTTGCAGTAATAGAAGAAGTAGTAGTGTTATGCTATATGATGTTTTTGTGATTCTGTATCATTTATGCACATTAACATCGCACATGCACAAGAGGGCAGTAGAGAACAGCTTGTGGCAGAGCCGTATATAAAGATCTTTATATACGGCTCTGGCTAGTAGCAGTGTATGTGTATCCATATGGCTGGCGGCTTGTTTTGGTATGGGTTGCCTATTAGACACATGCCATCATGCTGAGCGGTGAGTGAGTGGCACTGTGGCTGGTGCTGGGTGGCCTGGGCTAACTGGACCCACTGAAAGAAAGGCCACATTGACAGACAGTGTGTCCATATGGCTGCTGGCTGGATGTCCTATTGAAGGGGCCTATTACACATGTCACAGTGCTGAGCGGTGAGTGAGTGGTGCTGGTTCCGGTGTGGGTGGCCTGGGCTAACTGGACCCACTCAGGGGAGCCCTGAGTATTGCACTGGTTGCCCGGTGTGACGAATGGATTCCAATCTCATTGCAGGGGGTCGCCTGCTGCTAGCCGGCAGTTATACTATGATTGATGTTTTGGGAAAGCAATTTGCTCTTGAGCAAGGTGTTTGCTTCTCCTCTTCCTCCTCCTCCTCCTCCTCCTCCTCCTCCTCCTCCTCTTTGTCCTTTATACATAACATAACAATAACATATTCTGCTGCTCCATCTCTTTCTCCTCCTCCTGTGTCTGTTTGTCCTCTATCTTGCTCTTCTTCCCATATTCCTTTCACTCTGTCCATCTCCCCCCATGTGTCTTTGTCTCCTTTTGTCAATTTCTCACATTTTGCTTCTTCATGCCTACAGGTGTGTGTGTGTGTGTGTGTGGGGGGGGGGGGTCAACGTGAGTTGAGTGTTGTCTTTCTCTGCTGCCCTGGCAAGTACAGAACATTCCAGCCGAAACGCTGAAATATCTCCTTTTTTATAGACCCTTTTTTTGTGTACACCCCACCTTTTTTGAACACTTTTCTTTGGCTCCACATATCATAGTTGTTTATTTATTTTAAATCTAGAGGGCAAAGTACTGCTTTCCATCACTATTGCTCTGTCAGAGCCTTCAGGACATCAGTGACTTGGGGATCATGTGGTAGATCAATAATATGAACATCAGAATTTGTATATCAAACATTGTGAAGAAGGTGTGCAAAGCTCAAATACCTCTCTGTGTCTGTCTTGGTCTTTTGAAGTACATGACATTAAGCTACGTGGGTGCGTGGCTGCGTGCGTGCGTGCGTGCGTGCGTTTGTGTGTGAGCATAACTGTGTGTGTGGATGTGAGCATAACTGTGTGCGTGTGGGTGTGAGCATATAAGTGTGGGTGTGTGTATAGTGTTTGTGAGTGTGTCTGAAAACATATGTGATTTTCGAGTTGCCACGGCCATTCAATTTCAGGGGGGGAGGGAGGGAGGTATGGGGAGCCATATGCAAGATATCTGCATACACGCAAACCAATGAATACCCAAAATGCAATAAATAAACCATTAGCCTTGGAAATCATGTCGGCACATGTGTGTGACTGAGCACGGGTCTGTGCACGCATGCACGCATTTTGGTGCATGTGATTGCGAGCACGCCTGAAAGGTAGTGTGTGTGTGCATGGTTGTGTGTGTGCATTAGGGCTGTAACGATACACTCAACTCACGATTCGGTTCATATCACGATTTTGGACCTGCGGTTCGATACACCCCACGATTTTTTGATCCATCTTTTAAAATGAACTTACTTGCTTTTTCACATTTGAAGCTTGGATGAAGGGTAGTACTCTGAAAGGGTTTATGACGATACTGCCTTCTTGCACCGCGATACAGTATCGTGAGTCTGTGTATCACGATTTCTCGGTTCGATACAATACAGCCATAGTGTGCATGGTTGTGTGTGTTTGTGGTTTTACATGTGTGCGTTTGTGCATGCGTGTGTGTATGCCATGCGTGTATATAGTTCCTCTCCAGACCACCTCTTTCCTCTTCTGCCCAATCATGTGCTGCCTCCATGATCTGACCTCAATAGATCAAAGTGATTTCAGTTGGTACAAAACGTGCCAGCACACACACACACACACACACACGCTGAAGACAAAGCTCTCTCTCTCTCTCTCTCTCTCTCTCTCTCTCTCTCTCTCTCTCTCTCTCTCTCTCTCTCTCTCTCTCTCTCTCTCTCTCTCTCTCTCTCCAGAGCAGGGGTCTAGGGCTAGGCCCCTTTGACCGGCCCTCCACCTCTCTGCATCTCACCATTTGAACTGTCCCAAAGAAGCAATCCACACAAAAAAAATAAAAGGAATACCTGTGGTATTTCAAATTGAAAAACATGTGAAGTACTCAACAATCACTTGTAATGATGAACTAGTTTGTGCTAGAAATTCTGAATGAAGGAAGCGAAGGACAGCACTCTTCAGATTTTTCTCTGTTTATTCGCCTACGAATGTTTCGGGCAGAACCCTTCTTCAGTGTGTAATGGCGATTGCCGTGCTAGAAATTATGGCTATAACAGGCAGTGGCCCAGTATACAGCCCACATGATTGATCCCGGCCCCTGATCACAGTCAGGAACGATAATGTGGCCCCCAGAGACAAAAGTTTGGGGACCCCTGCTCCAGAGCCTGGGATGGAGCAGACCTGCTTGAGATTTAGGCTCAAAAGGCTAAAGGTCAGCCATGGGTCCCCAAGGTGTGTGTGTGTGTGTGTGTGTGTGTGTGTGTGTGTGTGTGTGTGTGTGTGTGTGTGTGTGTGTGTGTGTGTGTGTGTGTGTGTGTGTGTGTGGAAGTGGCTGAGGTAGTGTGTGTGTGTGTGGAAGTGGCTGAGGTAGTGTGTGTGTGTAAGTGGCTGAGGTAGTGTGTGCATGAGTTGGGTTGTTGTGTGCATTAAGTGTGCTTGTTTGTGTGTTATTATTGTATATGGCGGGGCTGACCCAGGCCACTGGAGACCCTTCAGATGCCAGACTGCAGTAGTCCTGCAGGGTCACTAATTGGACCATGCTCTCGCCTCAAGAGCAGGTTAACCCTCTCAACCTTCAGGAAGCTTGTGAGGACTCATCTCTTTCGAGAGAGCTTCCCGGCATAACAAAACCAACTCTACTCATCTCTAATGGTAGGGACACATAGCAGGCGAAACGAGCGAGGCGAAGAGAGGCGAAATTCAGTGTTCCAGAGCCATACAGAGGGGAGTGTCAGGCAATCTCAGCTGTGTGCTAGGGCCGACTTCCTCATTAGCAAAATTAGCTGTTTTAGCTTCTCCGTACTGCTCAGCGTTACGAATGTTAGTGCCTAGTAGTGGGCCAGGGCTCCAGAGTGCGACCAATTTGGTCGCACATGCGCCCATTTTTTTCCATAGTGCGCCTAAAAAATATTTTTAGGCGCACCGGTGCGACCAGCCATCAGTAGAACAAAATTAATTGCCAATGCTAAACACCCGTTTTAATGGCCATACAATTAATAGTCATTCTGCAGTAGGCCTACTGTAACTGGCCCATCACACAATAAAACGTGTCAATGCGTCATTGAACTCCGCTGAACTATATTTCTCCCCCTTCCTCTCGCTGAGGCAGCCCGACGTTTCAGAATAAAATGTTCGACTTCGCTAAACTATCCGAGTTCACGTGTGCTCGCGAGTTTGTGTTCTCAACCAGGGGAGTTTTGAAACGGACGAGAGGGTTACAATCACGGGGAAAAAACGAGATGGCTTGAGGATATATTAAACATCGGCCACTGATCACATAAACGCAGACGGGTGCGCGGATAATAATGGTCCGCTTCAGCCGCGTGCAGAGCTGGCCATTCAACAGGTGACACGCTGTCGGGACTTCTATGAGAGTTAGCCTATTTGATAATGACTCCAAACTGCCTATCTGTCGGCAAGGCATCGTTCATGCACATTGAGACAGCACGAGGGAGTGAGCGCACAAAATTGTGCTGTCCTGTCGTAGTGCTAGCTAAGATACCACAATCATCATGCAAAGGGAGAGCGCTAAAAAATGGGGAAATAGAGCTCTTCAGCGTTGACGTCAACTTGTATGCGGCGTTTGGACAACCGGTTCCATGGCGATTTTTTACACTGCAAAACGCCATAGAGATTCAGGTTTGGCAAAAATATAAGTTGCACGGCAACAACGAACATTAGCGTGTCCCCGCATCCCTTTCTCATTAGTGGAACGGATCGTATCATCATGTTGGTGTATTCACATGTTAAATCATGACGATTATAATTCAATATTGCTAACCCCTTTCTGATCATTAAAACTTCCGAACTACATACTTTCCTTTGGTTGCCATGGGTACAACCTTCCGCACGTACATGCCGTTAGATACTGGCGCCGCTTCTGTAGTCGCCAAAAGCTTCCGGGTTTAGCATATGGACGCAACATCGTATTTATGTCGAAGTTTGACACAAAATGATCAACCATGTCATACCTACAGCCTATTTTTAACACCCTCAACAGTTTGCGGGGGTTCGCTTGGCGCGTGCTTGCACTCGGAGCTTATTTGAAATTTACCCCTATTCATTCCCAATGGAGGCCGGAAGCCGATAGGAACCAGGACGTCCTTAAATGCTAACATGAAAGACTACAATCTACTACATGCTTCCGCTTCCGCTGAAGAACTCTATAGCCTACAAAACCCAATTCACCTCGGATACCACTGTAAACACAATGCTCCGTTTCAACCGCGTGGAGAGCTGGCCAAACCACAGGTGACAGGCTAGTCTCTCGGGACTTCAGTGAGAGTTTTTTGATAGCGACTCCAAACTGAATATCTGTCGGCAAGCCATCGTTCATGCACCTTGAGACAGCACGAGAGAGATAGGTGGGAGAAGCGCGCACGAAATTGTGCTCTCGTGTCTGTTCATAGCGCTTGCTAAGATACCCAATCATTATGCAGAGGGAGAGCGCTCAAAAATGGGGAAATACAAAACCCAATTCACCTGTAAACATAGGCTATTAGTGTCTAATGATTTTAAAAATCATGACATTTTTAACTGGGTTTGAAAAATATCTATCTATCCATCCATCTATCTATCCATCTATCCATCCATCCATTCATCCATCCATCCAGCCATCCATCCATATCTGTGCTTGTGTGTAGCCTTATTGCTGAAAATTAAAGCTTAGGCTAGCTTAGGCCTACTTGTAGCCAGGACGTGGTAGTTGTGTAGCCTACTGTCATGTCTTTTGAGGAGCACATTTGGAAGACTAGCCTCTAGCACATGGAAGGCTCCAGGTCTTTTAAAATAATAATAATTTCATTAATTATTATTCTTTTTCTTCTTCTTCTTATTATTATATTATAAGGCCTACTGCTTTTTTATTAGCCTATTATTATTATTATTTATTATTATTATTATTATAATAAAGCTGGGGTGCGTGCGTGCGTGTGTGTGTGTTGGGGGGGTGAACATTTGGGTGCACCTAAATTTTGTGCTGGTGCACCTAAAAAAAAATTTTAGGCGCACCAGTGCAACCAGTGCAAAAAGTTAGTCTGGAGCCCTGTAGTGGGCGTAGCACACAGCAAATGCAATGCGATGCAATGCAGGGAATATGACAAGACTTGCTGTTTGTAGTAATAACTTCAAATAAACATCACAGATGGCAAAACTGTTGTGATTATCACCACCGAGACAGTTGATAGTTTACATATTTGTGGTGATTAGCCTGCAGTATAGTTCGTCAGTCCTTATTTTTGGCTGTTAATGTGGTGGTTCTATGTTGAGTCTATGGGAAGACAGTCGCTTTAGGCACGACCTTATCTCGTTGAAAGGCGGGGCTGCAATTTAATTCCTGGTCCTCCAATCGCGTAACTCTCCCCTCTCTATGGCTCTGCAGTGTTCTATTCACCATCATCAGGTCGTCGCAGCGAACCAAATGGAATGGAACAGTTATGTTATTGATTTGATTGGGCCGTTGCAGGCGACTTCGCTCCTCATCTGCATAATATTAAACTTGGTTCAATAATTTCGCTCCTGTCCGCTTGCTTTCGCTTGCCTTCGCCTCTCTCATAGGACTGAATGGTGAAGTTCACTTCACTTGGCAAAATTCGTGTCTATGTGTCCCTACCGTGATCCTGGGCACTAACTTGCACTACACTTAGAAGGTCCACCACTATTTATGTATTATTGCTGTCTATCTGTTCTTCATTACCTGTATACTGCTGTACTCTGCCTTGACCCCACACTCTGTACTTGAATGACCTCTTTGAATTCGCTTTGGTTAAAAGCGTCAGCTAAATGTAATGTAATGTCTGTGATGGACACAGTGCATTGTGACTATCTCTCTCTCTCTCTCTCTCTCTCTCTCTCTCTCTCTCTCTCTCTCTCTCTCTCTCTCTCTCTCTCTCTCTCTCTCTCTCTCTCTCTCTCTCTCTCTCTCACACACACTCACTCACTCACATACTCACATACTCACATACTCACTGACAAACACACACACACACACACACACACACACACACACACACACACACACACACACACACACACACACACACACACACGCACACACACGCACACACACGCACACACACACACAGAATATGCAACAGACATAAACAATTCGACAACAAGACACTCATGTTGTTTTTTGGCATGTCACATGCTTTTTCATGCCTGCTGTTTTGGGGAATGTGGATGGGCAACATTATTGTCATAACTGGAAGAGGAGGTCAGGGCAGCTACTGTTCATAATTGGATTGAGACGGACTGTCAGCCAGCGTAATTGGTATGGTTTTGTTTTCAAGGGCTCTGACCAAGCAGTATTTTCCAGTCAGTATCACCACCAAACTCTCATTTAGAAATCCAATGCAGTACATGTTTATGGGTGGTTGACGTTTAAGGCCGTAACACACTTAAAGGAGGAAACATATTTAAATTCCTGAAAAAATGGGTGGAAAACTTAGAAAAAAATAGAAAAAAATGGGGATGTCAGTGGTCCGTGGAATTTCGCCTAATTTTTGCCATTTTTGGGAAAATGTATCCTGCGGTGTGACATCATTGGTGTGACATTTCTGTCAGATACAATAAAAGGACTAATATTCTGCACAAACATATCCCCAATGCTCTTTCTGCTATTGTTCCTTTAACCCGCACCCGACACACACTACTACCACCCACCCGCACCCCCACTCCCACCTACACACACCTACAGTATGCATCGTACAGGTAGACAACTGTGATTTCACTGCATGGTTTCACTGTATTACTTGTAATAATTGTGTGAATGTGCCAAATAAATCTCCTGGTATCCTTATATCCTTGCATGATGCATGAAAAATAAGTAAGGATTGAGTAACACCATGCCTAAGCATGTCACACCACAGGAAATTCACTGCGTTGTGGCCATTTTAATCCTTTTGTATTCGTGACTGACCTCCAAGCTCATGCTAACTAGATAATGATATTGTGTTTAACCTTAATATGTGTTTTCACTCATAACATTTTTTTTTCCTTCCATAAAAGCAGTCACACCACGGGACACCATAAATGAACCTAAGCATTGTGTGACAGAAACATTGCAATATGTAGACATATTAAGAGGTTAATAGGTTAATTGACTAAAACTGTGTGAATATGAAGTAACACATTAATCAAAGACCAGATTTGAAATGTCAGGCTAAATATCTACTTACATCATATGAGTCGTTAAAATACATTTAAAAATCAAATTATATACAGTATTTTATGAACAAAGTTAGCAACACACTTCAACGATTGTCCTTGTATCGTGTGTTGATGTACATTTTCACATGATTAAGCCATTTTTGACAGAGATGAGCCTCCTTCTCCGTTAAATTCCATTTCTCTGATCTACCTACAGACAATGGCCGCTACAGCTAACAGCCGTAAAAGGGGGGGCGGGGTCACCTCTAGTGTTATTTTCTACCTCTATGGGTATAACCAGAGAATCTCTAACAGGGAGAATGTTCACACTGATTGGTTCCCATTGTAGCCAGTTAGCTTTGCATGCATACTGCACTTCCTATGGAGTGTCCACTAGTTGGCAAGCGTCGGTAAGTCCTTCATGTGAGAAAATGTATGGAATGGAAAGGGGAACCCATATGCTAAATACATTGCTACTGCGATTTCCAGTCACAAATATCATCAACAAAACATTCCTGGTAAGCACTATGACTGTTGTTTAACAATAGGCATATTGACAAATCTTTCAGGTGTGTAGTTTTACAGCAGGTTAGAAGATTTCGACCTGTACTCGCTAGCATCCCACTAATGTTTATGGGTTTGGCCTTATAAAAATTGAACTTTGTGACCCAGTATAATAATCTAGTGGCACAAAATAATCGAAACGCTACTCAAATGGGGTCTTATTATTTCTAGCTTCGAACTGAATATTAATATTTCAGGGCAAAAAATTATATAAAATCACAAAAATTATAATGGTAGAAAACTCCATTGACACCCATTCATTTTGCACTTAGGTAGGATTAGGGTTAGCCAGTTGTGGCTAGTAGCTAGTTCCGTGAGTGAACACCCCCTGGTATAACTGGTTAGGAACCTGTTTTTAAGACCCTTGTAGTTGGCCTTGCAGCTGCCCGTCCACAAACCTGACTTACATGTCACCCCGCAATTTGTGTTACGAAATTGAACTTGTAGTTAATACCACTGTATTGAGTTTTTTCGCATTCATATTTTTTTAATGTAAGGTTAATATTTATGCAATCATGCCAAATGCTTTATAAATGATTCAAAATGTTGTTGGTTTATTTTATAGCTGTATATAGTCCAGGTTTTATTAATGTTACAGTCACGCCACAGGACATTTGACATAAACCTTTCCATAAATCTGAACAAAAAATGTTTCTTCTCATCTAAGACTAATATGAAACATGATAGTTGGGTCATTTATAGAAGTTCCGTGACCGTGGAGAGGAAAGGTTCGTTTCTCACTGGATTTCGGATTTGTCATCTATAAAGGTTAAATAAAAAAATGAGCCGGGGTGCCCCTCACAAAAATGTGGGGAAATTTTTGTAGAGCCCTATATCCAAAATGGCTGCTGCCAGCCAAGCTGGAAATTTACTTTTGAATGGTTTTGCCCACAGTGCTGCATAATAGTTTCTGAGACTATTTGGGTCAAGAAATTCACAAAAGATGTAGACTTTGACCTATTTTTAACCTTCAAATTCAAGATGGCTGCCACTTTTGGCTCTTTAAATGTCAATTTTTCAAAATCATCAGAGAGCCTTAATATTAGGCTCAAATGAAAGGTCTGCTCATACTGAGTTCAGTTATGGACAGTAAAATTACAACTAGGCTATGCAGAAGTCATCTGAAAGGTAAAAAAGATCAAGGTTTGTGGTTGATGAGAATTAAACTGATGTACCACATCGTCTTTCATTTACATTTGTTTTCAAGAGGAAAAATATCAATTTTGTAGGTTTTTAACTAATGTTACGTAAAAACAGGGCGTCATGTCAACCATCCATATACAGTACATAGTAGCAGTACACAATAGTATAGTAATACAATACACCGGATGGGTACAGAGCAATGTATGGGGTAGGAAATGGGAATACAAGGTGCTGAATTAGACACTTAGGTGCACATTACAAATGTTCAATTTGTGTCATATTTATGGTTAACGAAAGGTTTGCACTGGCCTTAATGAGGATTTATAGTGGTAATATTATTTCCAGGTGCGTGTGTGCATGTGGGTGGGTGTGTGTGTGCGTGCATGTGTACTCTTCAGTCAGCCCAAGGGATATCTACCAGGACAGATTGCCCAATAGAAGGCGGAAAGAGAGAAAGAGAGAGATAAAAAAGAGGGAGAGATTAAAGAGATAAAAATAGAGAGAGAGGGAAAGAGATAATGAAGGAGGGAGGAACAGAGAGAGAGGCCAGACAAAGGAATACAGAAGAGGAGCGGGAGAGACAGAATGGACGGAGGATAAAGGTGGGGGTGAGAGCAGGAATGTTATTTTCTGTGTCTGTGTCTGTGTGTTTGTGTGTGTGTTTCCCTGAGGCAGCATCAGTGAGGTTAGAGTATTAATTGCTGCTGGTGTTCAGAGGCCAGACTGGGCCTTCAGGCTATAACACAGGCAGTGTGCGTGCGTGCGTGCGTGCGTGCGTGCGTGCGTGCGTGCGTGCGTGCGTGCGTTAAATACATAGCAGTCGACACAACACATCCTCATGTGGCGAACACCAACAGGCACACACACACACACACACACACACACACACACACACACACACACACACACACACACACACACACACACACACACACACACACACACACACACACACACACACACACACACACACACACACACACACACACACACACACACACAGATACGCTTTTTGAACAGTATATTGGATGTGTGTGTTTGTGTATATAGATGAAAGAGTCTCGTCTGCCATTTGATTGCCTTGGTAATCAATTGAGACTTGACTGACTGGATTACCACCAGCTGCAGTTAGTGTGGAACAATAGTGCATGGGTGGTTGACGTTTAAGGGCGTAACGCCAAAAAAAAAATCCATTTCCTGAAAAAAATGATGGAAAAAACTTGAAAAAAATAGAAAAAAATAAAGCACTTAGTGGTCCGTGGAATTTCGCCTTATTTTTTCCCATTTTTGGGAAAATGTGTCCTGCGTCAACACATTGCATAGGCATGTCACACCACAGGAAATGCATTATGGCCATTTCAATCCTTTTGTGTGCATGACTGACATCTGAACTCATGCTAACTTGATAATGATATTGTGTTTAATCTTAATAAGTGTTTTCATTTATAATAATAAAAAAAAATCCTTCTATAAGAGCAGTCACGCCACAGGACACCATAAAATGAACCTAAGCATTGCGTGACAGAAACATTGCAGGTAACACTTTATTTTAGGGATACATCTATTAGCTCTAATACATACAATGTGCCTGTATAAGTAACTTATAAGGCATGTACAAAGCAAAATCAAACATTTGTTAGGCATGTATTCGCAAATCTCTTGTTCATACACAATAAGGGATTTATTACCAATTTAACCTTAGTAAGGACCTTGCTTAGTACATTCCTTACAAGTTACTTACTGTATGCAGGCATTAACATTGTATGTATTAGTTCTAATAGATGTATCCCTAAAATAAAGTGTTACCACATTGCAATATGAAGACATATTAAGAGGTTAATAGTCACCATAAACATCCACAGCACTCTCCAATAACTGAGGTACTGACTGGTTAGGAGTTAGTCTTTAAGACCCTTGTAGTTGGCCTTGCAGCTGCCCATTCACAACCATTGACATACATGTCACTCCACAGGACGCAATTTGTGTTACGAAATTGAACTTGTAGTTAATATTACTGTCTTGAGTTTTTTTCACATTCACATATCTTAATATAAAGTTAATATTTATGCAATCATGCCAAATGCTTCATATATTATTCAAAATGTTGTCGGGTAATTTATATACTGTATATATTATATTCCAGGTTTCACGGGTCACACCGCAGGATATTTGACATATAAACCTTTACATAAATCTTAACAAAAATGTTTCTTCTCATCTAAGACTAATATGAAACATAATGTACCACATCTTCTTTCATTGACATTTGTTTTTTAAAGGAAAAATAATAGTTTTGTAGGTTTTTCACCAATGTTACGGAAAAACAAGGCGTCACGTCTCCCACCCGCATGTCCTTGAATCTGACATGTTCCCTCACAAAGACTTTGTAGGGAGAACGTCAATGTAGCTCACACCTTATGTAGTGTATTATGGTACAGCAGTGTGTCCCGCAGAACACTCCTTGGTCAGGTGGGTGAACCTTTATGAACTTTTGCAATCATTTACACAATCGTGAATGCAGCCTCCTCCTCCGCTGTCAAAGCTGTGCTATGTTGTTATGCTAGCTCTAAGCTTACCGTACCTAGTGTGGGAGTCATGTACTATATGTGGTTTGTGGAATGGATGGTGCACAGACTCTATTGGAGTATTAGATTAGATGTCTGTTCAAATCAAAGATCTTCCACGTCATCTCATTGATAATCAATCGTGACTTGACTGATTGGATTAGTACGAACTGCGGTTGTTGTGAAATGATTTTTGGCATCATCTTTGTCTCCTTTTCCATCGCATCACTGACTTCTGGCAGAGAATTTAGTCATAAATGCATCCCCTTTTCACTGTCATGTCCCATTATGTTGTTTTCTTCTCAGCTCCACTGAAGGTAGCCAAGGTGTGACATGGGTATGTGGTTTGGGATGGGCAGATGTAACACAGACCCTTGTTTGAGTGATACAGGCCATATTGTATGTCTTTTCCACTGATTATCAACTCTGTCTTCACGGACTGGATTTCAGCTACAGTTACTTTGGACTGACAGAGGATGTCTTTGGGCGAATCCAAAATGAACTCACATTCACCAAATAAGATCAAAACAATGTACCTCACACACTATTGAATAGAGGGGTTAAAATCACAGCTTACCTGGCGATACGATTCGATATTGATTTCTTAAGGCAGTATTTTGATTATTTTCTATGATTTCGAAGAATGCCCCACGATACAATTCGATTAGTTTTTTTCCAATTACTTTCCACTTCTATTATATTGCACAATTAACAGAAAGAGCATTGGGAAAGGGGTAGCGCTTGGATTATTTTTGATACTTAAGAATTCCCATTGATGGCCCTACCGTGGCTGATATGGTAGGGCACACGTTTACCACTCGGCCGACCCGGGTTCGATTCCCGGTCCGGGTCCTTTGCCGGTCCTTCCCCATCTCTCTCTCCCAGCTCACTTCTGTCTCTCCTTCACTATCCTGTCTAACAAAAAACAATAAAGGCTGAAAAGCCCCAAAAAATACTTAAAAAAAAAAAAATTCCCCATGATACAATTCGATCGGATCGTCGGCCGAAGGATCGATGCATCGATACATATCAATTATTATTTACACCCATAATATCGAAAAATGCGGTGAACAGTTTTGGCACAGACGTTTCTCCCCATCAACAAATGTGTTTGTGGCCCTGCCGTGGGCAACCGGTAGGGCACTCGTCTGCCATGCGGCCGACCCGGGTTCGATTCCCGGTCCGGGTCATTTGCCGACCCCTCCCCATCTCTCTCCCCATTCGCTTCCTGTCCACATCTCAAACTGTCCTGTCATCAATAAAGTCGTAAAAGACCAAAAAACATCTGTAAATAAATAAATGTGTTTGTTTCTCAGTGTTTCATTTTCCAAATGTGGATGTAGTCTCATCCTACTGTTGTATCCCATCATGTTTTTTTCTGCTAGCTCACAGATAGTGTGGGAGTTGCATACTATGTGGCTTGTGAAGAGGATGTTGTGAGACCGTCTCTGAGCATTATTAATATATTTTGTCTGTTCAAATAAAAGATATTCAATTTCATTGCCTTGGTAATCATGTGAGACTTAAATGATTGGATTAGCACCCGCTGCAGTGGGGTTGTGGAATGATTTTGGAGGTCATATGTTTCCTTTTCAGCTAGCTAGCTCAACATACAGTACAGCAGTGTGACTGACTAGTGGTTTGTGAGTGGTGTGTGTTGGAGTGGCCAACGTTACACAGCAATGGCCGGATTTGGAGATTTAGTGGTGGTGTGAAATGGGAAGATGTGTTTTTTCATGCCTGCCTGGTTCTGTCTCAGTGCTGTGCTTGCTGGATGGATGGACGGATGCA
>NC_085863.1:56217759-56232759 GCF_034702125.1 Engraulis encrasicolus
ATATTTTTCCTTTAAAAAGCAAATGTCAATGAAAGAAGATATGATGCATTATGTTTCATATTAGTCTTAGATGAGAAGAAACATTTTTGTTAAGATTTATGTAAAGGTTTATATATCAAATATCCTGCGGTGTGACTGTAACATTAATGAAACCTGGAATATAATATATATATAAATTAACCAAAAACATTTTGAATAATGTATGAAGCTTTTGGCATGATTGCATAAATATTAATTTTATATTAAGATATGTGAATGTGAAAAAACTCAAGACAGTAATATTAACTACAAGTTCAATTTCTTAACACAAATTGGGTCCTGTGGGGTGACATGTACAGTGGTGCTCATATGTTTACATACCCCAGCAGAATATACGCTTTCTTGGCAATTTCTCACAAAATATGAAGGATTACACAAAACCTTTTTTTTCACTCATTGCTAGTGACTGGCTTAAGATATTTATTAGCAATCTTCTGTGTTTACTCTTTCAAAAGCATGATCACAACCCAAACTACCCAAATGACCCTGTTCAAAAGTTTACATACCCTAGTTTCTGATGCTGAATATGGCCCTGTTTAACATCAGGGACCACTCTAAATAATTTAAGTGTCCTTGGGTATCTTGAAAGGCACTCAAAAATAAAATTTATTATTATTATTATTATTAAATTGGTTGTGGTAGTTGTGGATAACAAATGCGCAGATTGGGTGTCATACTTAATCACTGAATCACTCTCACCTATCCAGAAAATCAACTTTGGCCATAGGTGTATGTGCAGGGTCATTGTAATCATGGAAAGCAACACAATGAAAAACAATGAAGATCAATGAGAGATGGTGACATATTCGCTATTTGTAGAGCAATACATGTTTAACTTCATGATTTAATCAATGATAAAAGCCCTCAAACACCTGCAGCATGCATGCAGCTCCTCATAAGAGCTGTATCCGTACCATGTTTCACTTTGACCCTCTTTGCCCTTTGAAGAACGGCACAAAGAAAACATATCAGCCATCAAAACTGACCAAAATTATTGTTTTGGGGGATATTCATGAATATGTAAAAACAACACGTCTCAAAAGAGTTGGGACGGGGACAATAAAAGGCAGTAAATGTCGAGGAAGACCAAATACAAAAACCAAAAGACAACAGTTAAATATTAGCAGTTAAATACATTAACCGATGAGATGATTTTATATAAAAAACAGTGTTAATTCCTATCTTCGACATGATTTCACCATCTTAAATGGTGGGTGTATTCCTTGTCATGTTTTGCAATGTTTTCCTTTAGTAGTAGTAGTCCTGTATTGCTTACAGTGTGACAGGTATTGACCAAAAGCCCAGCATTTTATCACCTGCTGGTCCTTATGATGGAGTTAAACTGTTTAAACATATCAGAGAATGCAATTTGTCCTTACCATGTGGCAGTAATTGAAGATCTCCCTTCAAAATATAATGCATGAGTGGCTTTTCATGCTGTTTGAAACCCATTTATATAATTTAGCACTGTATTTAACTCTACAGATGAGTGAGAACAACTTAACCAATGCACTACTGCACCCCCATGCCATCATGGAGGCTGACTTTTTAAGTTAGCACTAACACAAGTTGGATGGTCCATTTTCACTGTAGCACAGGATGAACAAGACTCTTAAGTCTGACTTCTAAGTCAAAAGACGTAAGCAAAGGACAGTTTCCCATCTCTTCTGGGTCTATTTCAAGTAAGCTCGGGCGCATAGGAGACCGTTAAACCCCTCTATCATTTGCACACATGAAGCATTCTTAAAGCGATGGTTCGGAGTAGAATCACCCTAATGCCATTTGAACCGTGACACCCAGCCACCTTTACACCCGAAGTGTTTTCTGCCGCAGGCTTACATCAACAGAGTTGCCGTGTTATTCGATGTTTATTCCGGATAGCTTGACTCAAGCACATATGGATCCTGGGCACCGTCTCCAAACTTTCCCCACAAAAATAACATGTCATGACACCAAACTTCTACAGTATAACAAATGTGGTTTATACTCACAAAAAGATGAATTTGAAACTTTGTACATAGTCCAGGAGTTTATTAGTAACAACACACGAGACGATTAGCTTTTCTGCTGCTAAACATCCGTCGACGTCACTTCCTCCAGCTGGGACTTTGTTGATGGAAACAAATACACGTGAGTCCGGAAGGCGGAAAACTCAAAAAGACAGCTTGCGCTACAACTAGAAATTAACCACTTCGGATTTAAATTTTACCACGTTTAATAAATAGAAGACGATGCCACACTCGTGCATATATCCTGGCTGTGGACTAAAACACAAACCTTACAATACCTGGACAGTCGCTTTAATATGGTCAATTTTCAATAGCTGAAATTCTTGGAGTGCTAGAGTGAGACTACAGCTAATATATATTTCATGATGCCATGAACCTATTACAATGATTTTAATGAATTTTGGCAAATGTAACAGACCCGTCCAAAGACTAGAAGGAGACCAGGGGTTCAGCTGCTCGGTTTATTTTCTGCATTCATGAAAACAAATATATACATGACCAGGGCATCCGTCACTCGACTGCAACTACTCCAGCGTGGGGCGTTCTAGCTGCTTACAATTTAGAGTAACAAAATGGCAGACATACAGCGAGCATACTGAAGTTTCATTAAAGTTAAGAGAACAATCATAAGTCTTACACAATTTACAACAACGTACCTGCATTCATGAAAACAAATATATACATGACCAGGGCATCCGTCACTCGACTGCAACTACTGCAATATGATTAAAAGAAGAAATACGGAATCAGGACCTTGGTTTCACACCATGCTGCACATCATAGCAGGGTACAAAGCATGTGAACACAGAAAAACACGACAGCTCGATTTATAACAAGTTTATATCGAGTTGAAACATTACTTTTTCAGAGAATCATTTAATACTGCTTATCTACATTCATATTCAGGAAAGGACTCGTAGTCACAGCGCATCCATTCAATAAAATAGAATGTTTTACCCGGAGCGCTACTTAACACTGCTTACCTCCAGCGTGGGGCGATCTAGCTGGAGGTACGGAGGGCGCAAGCACCCAAGAGGCACGAACGCGAAAAGCAGTCGTGAAGGCCCATGGTCAACTAAGATGAATGCGGTACAACATGCAAAATAATTCCAAAAACCAATAACATTGTGAAAACAGAAAACAGATTTTGTGAGGATTCACTTAATACAAAAAGAGTATATTTTAACTCCGTTACACCCACCCCCACTGAATTCTGGACAAAATCTCACAAGTGGTTCAACAATACACCTATTACTCATCAGTTGTCACAGGATTACATACAGTAAGACCGACTCAAAAAGTATCCCTTAAGGATGTAGTGGACAGAGCATCCAAACACTCTGAACCAACCACCGGCTATGGGGTGCCTTACACACCCCACACTTTTCCAGGACAGTCCAAAACAGTAGCCTTTCTTATAAACACCTTATAAAACATTAAAAAGGACGCTGCACAAGAGCAAATTTTTTTTTTTTTTAAGTTATGCCCGAAGAGCCTGAACTACCGAGCTGCACATTGTCTGAACATTACGGCGCAGATGCCTAGTAACATCCTGTCTAGCCATAGTGTGAAGTAGCCGGTTGACCGGTCGAACAACACGACCCAGCCGTGTGGTGCGGTGTGGTGCAGGATGATCAGTGTGTTCAGTGTCAACTACAGAGACATTAGTCACTACTGACTGAGCAGTGTCATGATCACTAACATTTGAAATGTTATCCCTAACAGTGTTATCAGTGTGGTAGGTGTCAGACTCTTCAGATTGTACTGAGTGCTCAGAGTTCAGGTGATGTACCCACTCCCTAGTTCTCTGCCCAGATGTAGGCAAGATGTCTGAGTGACTTTCAAGTCCAGAGATGCCTACAAGGCCATGCGGATCATCCGTTGCAGAATGGGGCTCAATTGGTTGCGAAGACACTTGATCCTGAGAATGTTCGGATGCAGCATGACCAGACGGTATTGAAGAGACAGAGGTAGAAGAGGACATTGAGAGATCGGACTGAGTGGAATGTTGCATATCCCGCACTGGAAGGAAGTTAACTAACATCAGTAGATTACGATGGACAATCCGCTCACGTCCTGTTACAGTGTCTTGTATTTTGTATGTATGAGTTTGTGGGTTCAGCTCAGTCACAGTGTAAATGGTAGACTCCCATCTGTCGGCTACTTTTCGCTTCCCTCTCTCCTTCTTGTTAGCCACAAGGACTCTGTCTCCAACTCCAATTTCTGGCCCTTTTGCTGTCTTGTTATACAGTCTAGTCTGTTTGCCCTGCTCCTTTTTAGCATGCTCCTGAGCAATCTGCATGGCCTCCCTTAGGTCCTCAGACAGTTTCGTGACATACTTGCCAAAGCTGGTCACATCAGGGTCAGACAGGATGTTTCCAAACAGCATATCTACTGGAAGACGGGGGACTCTCCCAAACATCAAGTAGAATGGCGCATATCCAGTAGTTTCATGGGCAGTGCAATTGTACATGAACGTGAGGGTTTGTAAGCGCCTTGGCCAGTCCAGTTTTGACTCAGGAGGGAGAGCTCTGATCATGCAGCCCAAGGTTCGATTGAATCGCTCAACACAGCCATTTCCCATTGGGTGGTATGGGGTAGTATGAGATTTACGTACCCCAGATAACTGTAGAAGTTCTGCGATCAATTGGCTTTCAAAGCTTGGGCCTTGGTCGCTGTGGATTCTTTCGGGGAATCCATAGACACAGAAATACTCCTCCCATAGGACTTTGGCTACCTGTTTGGCTGATTGATCTCTACATTTAAAAGCTTGTGCTAGTCTGGTGAAATGGTCAGTAATGACTAAAACATCAACCGACTTGTTGTGTGAATCTTCGGCGGACCAAAAATCAATACAGACTAGCTGTAGGGGCCGGGAGGTGACAATACTCTCAAGGGGAGCTCTTCCTGCAGGCTCAGTTACCTTGCTGACAATGCAACGCTGACAGTGGCGAACATGCGTTCTCACATCTCGGTCCATGTGCAGCCAAAAAAATCTTTGTCTGGCAATGCTCAGAGTTCTGAACTGACCTTGGTGCCCCGCACTCTCATGCACTCCTGTCAAGACTTCGGCCTTCAGAGAGTCAGGAACCACAAACTGATAGCGCTTCGTTTTTGAAATCTGATCACGGGACACTCTGTATAAGATGTCATCACTCAGAACGAACTTCTCCCAGTGTTTCAGCAATCTCAGGACTTGGCTCGATTCATGCGCCCTCTCACGTCTGGAAGGCCTCCGAGATCTCTCCACATAAAAACGAATGCGAGATAATGACTTGTCATTAGACTGAGCATGTCTCAGGTCATCAGCAGAAAAGGCAGGCAGGCTGGGCAATGTGTCAGGAATGAGCTGAGGGAGGTGACTTACAAACGCTGCTGCACGACTCCTTGCCCCAGAGGCCCATTCAGTATGTGACTGAATAACAGCAGCGACTTCCTGCTCGGACAAAGACTGTGAAGACAGTTGCAGGGACTGGGCGTTTGTGGATACAAAATGGGCTACTTTCTCTGCCATGGCGGACTGGTCGGTGGACTCCCTGAGAGTCTGCTGGACAGCTGTATCAGACAAAACAGCAGCTTCTGCAATGAGATCCTGAAGAGGTTCACTGACCAGTCGGTAGCCAACAGTTTTACAAAAAGGGACACGGCTGAGGGCATCAGCAACAGTGTTTCTCGGACCCGGCACATATTTGATGTCGAAATTGTAACTGGCCAGCTTTGACACCCATCTCTGCTCGCAACAGTCCAGTTTGGGCTTCGTCATCATGTGGGTCAGTGGGTTATTATCGGTCCACACGGTAAAGTCATGACCCTTCAACCAGTGGCTGAACTTTTCACACACTGCCCATTTTAATGCAAGAAATTCCAATCGGTGTGCCGGGTAGTTCTTCTGTGACCGAGTCAAGGACTTGCTAGCAAACGCAATCGGTCTAGCCACTGTGTCACCTTCAAGCACTTGAGACAAAACGGCTCCAAGGCCATCCAATGAGGCGTCAGTAGAAAGCAAAAATGGTCGACTAAAGTCTGGGTGGGCCAAAACAACAGACTCCACCAGGGCACTTTTGAGTTCTGCAAAAGCATGATCATGGTCAACAGTCCAGTCATCTGACCTCAGCTTGCGGCCCACTGCAGCACATTTAGGCTTTCTGCCTTTCTTCTGTTTCTGGCCTGCCAACAGAGAGAACAACGGCTTTGCAAGACTTGAGTATCCTGGGATGAAGTGTTGATAAAAATTCAACATGCCCATGAAGGAACGCACACGTTTTTCTGAAGGTGTCACACCATCTGCATCCATCAAATCAGCCACAGTCATGTTATTTATGCACTCAACTTTGCCTGGGTCAGTTGAAACCCCATGCTCATCAACAATATGGCCTAAAAACTTGACAGATTTCCTCAAAAAGTGGCATTTTCTAGGGGCCAGTTTCAAGTTGTGGGCACGGAGTCTGCTGAACACCAACTCAAGACGCTCCAGTGCAGACCTTTCATCAGGGGCAAAAACCAAAATGTCGTCCAAATAACACAGCAGACTCAAGTAATTTTGATCGCCAAAAATGGACGTCATCATCCTCATAAAACTCCCTGGGCTGTTACAGAGCCCCTGTGGCAACCTATTGTACTCATAGAGCCCCATAGGTGTAGTGAATGCTGAGTATTTCCTGTCATCCTCATGTAAGGGCATGTTATAAAAACCTGACGTTAAGTCCATTGTGCTGAAGAGAGAATTGCCACCAAGTGCTGCCAAACAATCGGCTTGGTGTGGCAGTGGGTGAGCATCTTTCAGAGTTCTCTTGTTCAGCCACCGGAAGTCAGTGCACACACGCAAATCACCATTCTTTTTCCAGATAAGGACCAAAGGTGAGGCATATTCACTTGTTGACTTTCGAATTAACTCTTTCTCTTCCATTTCACTCAAGACTTGGCGTAATTTCTGGTATTGACTTGGTGGCACACGTCTGAAAGGGAGTCTGAAGGGCTTTTGATCGATCAAGTGAATTCTGTGAACAAAGTCCTTTGCCTTTCCACAGTCAAGGTGATTGCGTGAAAAGATATCCTGGTAGCGAGCAATAAGTTCAGACAACTTGTCTTTACATGCAGATGACGCATTACACTCGCTTATGTCCAATTCACCCAGGCCAATGGACTGCAGCCTCCCCTCAGCACTTCTCACATCAGGACAGACAGGGGGGGTAGGCACATCGCACATACTCTGATGAGCACTGACCAGGTCCAAATCTTCCAAAGCGACACAGGGCACTAAGTCAGCGAGCTTTGTATTACGTCTCAAAAACAGAGGCTTTTCGGAGACGTTCATCACCTTCAGTGGGACCCATCCATCCGCCCATAAGGGTGTGACAACTCTAGCAACCATGAGACCTTTGGGGGCAGACCGTGCAGATGTAGGTTCTGTCATCGCTGCACTGCCAGGAGACACTCGTACAGGTTTCGGCAGCTTTCCCCACAAGAGGTATTCACGGCCGGGTTCGAGACATGTGGCCGAATTGCAACGCACAGTCCCTATCTTGTCGGGCATCTCACCGTCACCCCATCTATGTAAGCCAGCCAGCATCGAAAGAAAGTGTTCAGTTTCAGTGTCAGAGGATGGCGGGGCAGAAATGGCTGTCCAGTACGCACTACACTTCTTTGACTCACGCAGTAAGTGTTTGATCACATTGGTCCCAATGATTAAGTCATCATGTTGCCCCTCCACGACAATTGTTGGGACTGTCATTTTGCAGTCGTTAATTTCCATGAGGATGTTGAATGCTGATTTAGGGTGCACTCTTCGGCCCCCAACACCAATGAGAGTCACGTCAGTGGGGAATCTGTCTGTTTCACACACTGCCCCTGCAGCAAGCAGGTTATGCATAGCAGCATCACTGACTGTACACGCCATTGAACCACTATCCAGCATCCCCCCCAGAGTCATAATGTCCCCCACTTTCACGGGTACATAGAACAGACTGTCACTGCCCCCTACAGTATGAGTGTTTTGATAAACAATGTTGTTCGACTGGGATTGTGAAAGAGTGTCAAAATCAAAATGAATGTCAAGTGGGTGGGAGGTTTTGTTTTGACCTGTACTGCCCCCCTCTGAATACAGGTCAACTAGTTTCCCGGAGCTGGGCTGAGGTGGGGAGGAGCATTGTTCGGGCAGTGCTGCTTTGAGTGATCAGGGGCTAGACACTTGAAACAGAGATGATCAGACTTGCAGTGAGACAGGGTGGAATGATCTGGGCCCCCACAAACATTACACGGCGGAGAGCTGAAGGGGCTGGAGCGCCTCTGGGTACGCGCAGGACTGCGTGGCTCCACCCTGGCCAACACTCTCTCAAGCATGTTCATCATTTGGCCCAGGACATCACTGTCAGTTTGCTGAGCATTCTGTGGTGGTGAGACAGGCTGTGGGCGCTGGACAGGCTGTGGCGGGCTACGCTGCGGGCGCTGGACATGCTGTGACGGGTGCTGCAGAGGGCGCTGGACATGCTGTGGCGGGTTACGCTGCGGGCGCTGGACATGCTGTTGGACACAAGTGAACCCCGTACACAGGTCAGGGGCAGCGTATGGTGGGCAAGCTGACTGGGGATTCGTCTCGTCAGAATCAGAGTGTGGACAAATGTAAGAGTCACTATCAAGCACAGCAGTCGGGTAAGTCTTCAACTGAGGGACGCTGTAAGACATAACAGACACTCCTGATTCCCTTTGATACTCATCTATCCTGAGCTGAATGTCCTTAGACGACCACTCACTGACAGGCTTGCATTTAAAAATGGAAGAGAGCTGTGGGTCAGGACAGTGCTTTGCAAACATTTGTGCCACTTCTCCACTTATGTTTTCCATCCTCCTACCAAGGCGACGCAAGCCTTCATCTGCAGTGTCTGCTGCTTTGTTCAGTCTGATCCAGTAATCAACTGGGTTTTCCTTTGGCTTGGGTAGTGTGGTGTAAAAATCTTGTAAAGGGAGGGATGATGAGGACTGGCTGAAGTATCGCATTAGAATATCATATATGATGTCTGGGTTCTGCTTCGCATCAAGTGTATCATCACTCCTCAGAGCCACTTTGACGACATCTCTCGCCTTTCCCAAAAGCCTTCCCTGTATCTCATCCGCTTTCTCAGCAGTGGTGTAGGGCTGCTTCCTGAGGTTAGCTTTGGTCATGGCTATCCATTCTTGAACTGAGTATTTGTCTGAACTATTACCCCTAAAGGTCACAGGTTCACGTTCAGTTTTGACATGTACTACTACTGGCGTTGTGTTTTGTTGTATAGGGTCTGTAGTGTTTTGTTGTGTAGTGTCTACACTCGTTGGTTTGTCAGCCATGGGTGTGTCAGGTGCATGAGTGCGATCAGTAAATCCAGAAGAATAAAGCTGAGCTACGATGGAGTTACCTATCTGCTCTCCTAATCGGCTCATCATATTCGTCAGGTGTTGCATGGCAATGCTATCACTCATTGGAGTAGAAGTGTGTGCATCGTCCCTCAAGAACTGTTCACTAGGAGACCAGCTCGGGCTCACACTATGCCCTCTGCCCCTACCATCACTAACATATCCTTGGAGACCACCTGCGCTATCACTCCCACACTCACTAGTAAATGTGTTAGCATTCAGACCACCAAAATGAACACCCCTGCCCCTGCCCATAGGAAAGCCTTTAAACTCATTATCCTGACTGCTCTGTTTCTCAGCCATGATATTTTCAGTAAAACATGAGAAATAAAATAAAATAAAAAAATAAAAAAACTACAGTAATTCGACTCAAAATGAATAATAGATACAGACTGCAATGTAATTTAAGAATTATTTCAGATTGCAGCACCAAAATCACTGGTAGTAATGACAGAGCAATGCACAGTACTGTAAACCCATGTGTCAATAAACCATATCACGAATGTAGTGCACATGTGTCAATAAACCATATCACGAATGCAGTGCAACAGTACCCCCTTGTGGACATAATACGGAATCACCAGAAGAACACGCAGCACTCTCGGCGATCTGCTTGAGCGATCCAGGCGATCCAGAATAGTCACGGCACCAATGTAACAGACCCGTCCAAAGACCAGAAGGAGACCAGGGGTTCAGCTGCTCGGTTTATTGTCTGCATTCATGAAAACAAATACACTTATGACCAGGGCATCCGTCACTCGACTGCAACTACTCCAGCGTGGGGCGATCTAGCTGGCTACAATTCAGAGTAACAAAATGGCAGACATACAGCGAGCATACTGAAGTTTCATTAAAGTTAAGAGAACAATCATAAGTCTTACACAATTTACAACAACGTACCTGCATTCATGAAAACAAATATACATATGACCAGGGCATCCGTCACTCGACTGCAACTACTGCAATATGATTAAAAAAAGAAATACGGAATCAGGACCTTGGTTTCACACCATGCTGCACATCATAGCAGGGTACAAAGCATGTGAACACAGAAACACGACAGCTCGATTTATAACAAGTTTACATCGAGTTGAAACATTACTTTTTCAGAGAATCATTTAATACTGCTTATCTACATTCATATTCAGGAAAGGACTCGTAGTCACAGCGCATCCATTCAATAAAATAGAATGTTTTACCCGGAGCGCTACTTAACACTGCTTACCTCCAGCGTGGGGCGATCTAGCTGGAGGTACGGAGGGCGCAAGCACCCAAGAGGCACGAACGCGAAAAGCAGTCGTGAAGGCCCATGGTCAACTAAGATGAATGCGGTACAACATGCAAAATAATTCCAAAAACCAATAACATTGTGAAAACAGAAAACAGATTTTGTGAGGATTCACTTAATACAAAAAGAGTATATTTTAACTCCGTTACACAAACATATGTTTTATATACACAATCATGGTAAATCAAGGGGAATTCAAAAATGTATGTAATAACTATGGTAATTATTCCCTCTGCATCTTTAATTCTGAGTGACTCAGCCTCTTTGTGATGGCCTTATACCTGGACACGCATATTGTCCATCAGTACAATTAATATTGAAATGTTCTTCTTTATTGTTTTATCTTATTTTGATGTTTATTACATTTCACTGATCCCCGTCCCAATTTATTTGAGATGTGTTGCAGTTAGCAAGTTAGAAATAAGTATATATGCCCCCCAAAACAATATTTTTTTCTCGGTTTTAACACTTAATATGTTGTCTTTTCACTATTCTCCATCTAATGAATGGATTGAATGTTTTGAAAATGATAGCATTTTGATTTTATTCACAGTTTACCAAACGTCCCAACTTCACCGGAGTTGGGGTTTGTAAATGTAAGTGATACGTTAAACAGTTTTTCTATATTTGACTGAAGACAAATTGAGGAATAAAATGATAACTAATGACTTTTTGCAGGAAACAGAGTATCATGTGACTCCATCTCGTGCTGGCGCTTGCAATGGTAAAAATATGGGCCCCTGAAGAAAAAGGTTGGGAACCACTCTACAGGATCCATAATATTGTGTCACTGTTTTGTTGCATCTGGTATTGAAGGCTTTGACCGTATCAAAGGTATCGTGACGGGCATCACGGGTATCATTCTTTACAGGAAAATGTTTAACCCTGTGCAAGAACACTTGGTTTGAGGTGATCATGCACACTCCAGCAAGACAAAAACCCAAACCACACCTCAAAAGCACAGTGGAATAGTTGTAAAATGTAGGGCTTCACCTACCTCATCTACCTCACCTTCTTCACTCTAAAGGTCCTGTTAATGTAAAATGGCAAATAAAGGCAAGCATTGGTGAATTACTTTTGTCTGATTTCAGTTTGATGAAATAAAAATGCTGGTGGACTAATGTTATCATTAAATTGTCAGCAATGCCAACAATGGCAATGTGTACCTAAAAAAAAATACAATTTAAAAGCCCAGATCAGCTGGATACTGTCTTGCTTGCCTTGCAAAATGCTTAACCTCTTTCTTTGTCCCCACATTGATGGGGCTGTAAGGGTTAAGCTCTCCTGTTCCCCCAGTCTAACTCTAAACTCATGTGGATCTCTGTGTTATGATGGATCTAAAATGGATGTTATAGCACCTGATTTTCACTGTGCAACTGTAGCTAAACCCACGTGTTAAAATGATTCTGTGATGGATGTTACAGTTATAATGATTAAGCTTATGTGCCATTATGCCTTCCTGATGGATATCCACAGTGTTATAATGGCTCTGTGATGGATGTTATATCACCTGATTGCTCTGTTTGACCAGGCAGGCTGCCATGTTGGCTGTGTTATCAGTCGTTCCCTACTCAGCCCTGTCAGTGTGGAGGTCACCGTCTTGTGTGTGCTGCTCGGCCATGCGTTTACTTTGCCTGTATTTGCCCTGCTGAAGCTGAGGACAATAATTCCTCTCTGATCTTCCTCCTCCATCCTCCTCACTCTCAACTCTGCTCGCCTCAGTATCTTAGCTAGTAATAGGTACTTAGACTTTTAATACGATAGTGGTCCTATTAATATCGATGACCATATACAACCGTACCATGCCACCAATAGCCTCGTTTACATAAGACATTTAATTCAGAATTAACTCAATTTCATTCGGAATAAAACTTCATTCCGCTTTGAAAATCTCATGTAAACACTTCACAATTCAGAATGAAAGTGCAATTTAAACATGTAAACGTGGCCAATGTCTGGTCAAGTCCTGGTGTCCTACAGTAAATGGGCAGGACTTCCCATTCAACTCAATTCATTCTCCTGGTCTTCTAAAGGGGCATGGCTGCTGCCATAGGATTGCAGCTTAGAATCTTACATCACATGTATTCCGAAAGAAACTCTGTATGTACCGCCTCTACCTTATCTATGCTGTGCTATGGGATCTCAGTGTTATGGCTCATTCACACTGAGCACAGATACATTCAAAGACGTTTCACCTATGCCCCATGCTTACAGTCTGACATGTCATGCTCGTGCTATCGGGTCATTTCACGTGAAATCAGACACTTTGGGACCGAACCGACACAGATTTCAATCATACTTGCTGTGCTTGTTTAGTAGCAAGGTAGCACCCCAGAACTTTATTTGTGTGAATCTGACACCAATATTAAGGGAGACACAGAGTAGCGAAGGTTTACATATGAGGGTAGGACACTATGCATTCAGCCTTGATTATATCAGTCAGTGTCCGTGGTCTTATTTGAAAGCTCTTTTCTTGCTCTACAAATCACACAAACAGCATGGAATACAATAACCCTCAGAATATGAATTATCATAAATTGAAAAATTAAAAGTTGAATATAAAAAAACGTATAATTTAAAATGGCCAGTTCCTTGTCTAAACATAGCCTGCAATGTCATGAACAACACCTGAAATGCTGGTGTTTGGTTCTTTATTCATTTCAGAGATAATGGGACTCAAACATTTTCAATTTCAAGTTTCAAGTTCAGTTTCACCTCTCCAGTGCTCGGCATACATTCCTCAACACATGCTAGCCACTAGTTGCCATCATATACAGCTACAACATACCCTTTGATGCTTGAACATTTAGAAAATTCCTTTACTGAGCTTATTCTTTCAACCCTGCCTTCTCTGAATGCTTAAAATGGTCTACTTCCACTGTGTCCATTGACAATGGGCAGAAGCCATGTAGTTTTTGAGTACCTGGAATAGGGACCGACGAGGGTGCATGGCCACCGGGAAAATGCCCGTTATGCCAGATGACCAGTCCAGCCCTGTCCCTGACACTACTCTATTACTACTTCATTACAACTCCCATTATCTCTGAAATGAATAAAGAACCAAACACCCCATTTTCAGGTGTTGTTTATGACCTTACAGCCATTTTAAAATATACGTTTTTTTGATATTCAATTTTTAATTTTTCAATGCATCATGATTCATATTCTGAAAGTTGTTGTATTCCATGCTGTCTCAGCCTCAGACATCATTTTGTGACTAACACTGACTGATGTAATCAAGGCTGAATGCATAGTGTCCTACCTTCATATGTACACCTTTGCTGATCTGTTTCTCCCTTAATATTGGTGTCAGATTCACACAAATACAGTTCTGGGGTGCTACCTTGCTACTAAACAGGCACAGCAAGTATGATTGAAATCCGTGTCGGTCGGGTCCCAAAGTCTCTGATTTCACGGGAAATGACCCTATATGAACGGAGTCCTATTGAACTGAATGCCCCAAAACATGGGCAGACGGGTCGGCTTCTCACGAATAAAACACACATGCAGACTGTGCAGTGTGAAAAGGACAACTGAATACCCCTTGAACCTCTCCCCGCTGCCCCCATCCCCGTGCTCGCGAACCTTGTATGTGAATAAGGTGTTATAATGGCTCTGTGACGGATGTCATATCACAAGATTGGTCTGTTTTGCCTGGCAGTTCCCCACCCAATTCGTCAGTGTGGAGGTCACCGCCTGTGTTTGGATGTGTTTGCACTACTCTGCCAGGTGTTTGCCTCTCTGTGTTTACTCTGCTGAAGATGGGACAGTAATGGGTGGTGGGCAGGAGGCAGCCTTGCCCCTCTGTTTCAGATGAGGTGATGTTTGTGTGTGTGCGTGCGTGCGTGCGCGTGTGTGTGTGTGTGTGTGTGTACTCAGATGATGAGCCAGAAGAACACATGGTTAGTGTTTTGTTTTACCTGGAAAGTACTCAGCACTGGAACACTCATGGATTTAACCATCACTGCTATGGGTCATGCATTTGTGTGTGTGTGTGAAGGGGGAAGTGCACCGATTTTTTTTTTGTCCGTGTTTGAAATTTTGTTCTTGAGTGTGTGTGTGTCTGTCTGTCTGTCTGTCTGTCTGTCTGTCTGTCTGTCTGTCTGTCTGTCTGTCTGTCTGTCTGTCTGTCTGTCTGTCTGTCTGTCTGTCTGTCTGTCTGTGGGGGGATGTACTTACAGTAAATAGCTTTGTATGTAACTGTGTAGAGTATAATCTTGTAGAGGAGTAGAATAGAGTAGAGTAAGAGGTGTGGCATCCCATGCCAAACTGCCTGTC
>NC_085863.1:56237759-56254751 GCF_034702125.1 Engraulis encrasicolus
CGGATATCATCCACATTATACATATTTCTGATGACTTACAATCAGCGTCGTTAGGTTAGGTTAGGTTAGGTTAGGGTTCTTAATTAGTCTCCACGAAGGAGAAATATATCATAATCAGGTTATTAGTAGAAGTCAGATTCCTCCTCGCGTCTGCACGTTTTGGATAATGAAGTTGAGGGAGAATGTGATTTGGGGAGTTGGATTATCCAGACTTGTCAAGGTGTGGAGTAGAGGGGGGCTGTGTGGCTCTGTGTCTCTGCTGTGGGACTCCCCAGCTGTGGGGGAACATCATGGAGCAGAGGCCCCCTCCACCTCCACCTCTACCTCTACCCCTGCGCTGACAGCATGGGAGGGCTCTGGGCTCTACCGTCATGTTTTGCATTCCTCTGAAAAGATGGAAGGGGGGTCCTGGGTCATGGAGGAAGATGTGGCTTGTTGCCACGGGAACCAAAAGCGGAGGGGAAGATGACAGGACCCATCTGTCCCAGTGATGTTGACTTGGATGTCTCACACCTGCCTTACTTACAGCTAGGGTTGCCAACCGTCCCTTGAAATACGGAATCGTCCTGTATTTAGAGATAAAAGTATGGGTTCCGTATTGAACTGAAACGGGACACGGGACGTTAAAATGCAGGAAATTACATCTAAGAAATGCAAAATTTTCTGGGGGACGACCCCCAGACCCCCGGCACGATGAAGTGTCCCGTATTTTTTTCATTGACAGTTGGCAACCCTACTTACAGCTCTCACGCCAACCTCATCCTGGGCCTTTCTTTCTTTCTTTCTTTCTTTCTTTCTTTCTTTCTTTCTTTCTTTCTTTCTTTCTTTCTTTCTTTCTTTCTTTCTGTTCTTTTGACAGCTTCACTTTCTTGCCTCTTTCTTGTGTCATGGTAGGGCCTATAACATGGTACAATAGCCTGCACACAATAATAGTAGGCCTATGCACTGATTGGGTTATAGCCTGTTAATCCAGATCAAGTGTTAAATTCGATAAAAGAATATTACAGATTAGTAGTACAGTAGAAGCCAGATTCCTTCTCACGTGTGGGCGCTCGAGACAAAGAAGGCGAGGAGGGAGAGATTTGGGGAGGTGGAGGGGCGCGCACGGGGACGAGCATCGCTCAAGAGCACACGCGCCTCTTGGGAGCACCGCTAATAGAGAGAGAGAGAGAGTGTGTGTGTGTGTGTGTGTGTGAGAGATTTTTTAAACGTTTTAGCACTTTATAGCGGAAGAGATTGACTGTTGATGGATGAACATTAAATCGGGTCAATTTGGAATAGAGCGGGTTAGGCTTTGGGATTCGGCATCCCAACTGCCAGAAACGTCAAAAGGCAACACTCAAGTTAAAACATAAATAAATAATGGCTAGCTCTTTGGATATTGTGAAGGATATTAAACAAAGAAGCCATCTGGAAGCCAGCGACAATGAAATGTCTAGAGCAGCTGAAAATTGTAGAGAGAGTGACTGCTCCTAAAATCAAGTAGAGAGAGAGAGAGAGAGAGAGAGAGAGAGAGAGAGAGAGAGAGAGAGAGAGAGAGAGAGAGAGAGAGAGAGAGAGAGAGACTTTCTCTTCCCTAGCAACGATTGGCAGTGTGTGCGCGAGGCTGCAGCCTGTTGTCTTGTAGCTGCTCTCGCAAGCCAGTGAGTGTGGATGCCTCCTGTGTGTTTTGTGGAGAGCGCCGCTAGGAACTGAGGACAGCTCTCGCTTCACCTTCTTCTCTCCAGTTTAGCCCGCGCCACCGTTGGTGGCTTCTTTCTTGGCTTTTGTTGCTTTGCGATGAAAACCACCCTCCATCCGTGAACACAACATAGAAGAATCTGCCGGCGAGCTGACGGATAGGCTACAGCGAATTGAGGAAGAGCCACGGAGATACGGAAAAAGGAGTGACGGAGGAGAAGTGCCTGCCGAGTCGTGGAAAGGGGAGACGTTTACGGAGCCAGCCTGGAGGACGCGCCAGGATCCGGGATGGAGCACCTGAGCACGCGAGGTTTGCCCAGGCTGTCCTGGATCGACACTCTCTATAGCAGTACGTAGCCGACACACATCCATGTCCGTCCGTCTCGTCTCTCCCGTCCCTGGACCATTCATTCGCTCCTTCTCGCCTCTTCTCTCCACCGCCCTTCCCTAGCTGTCATCGAGACGGACGTGTAATCGCGTTATGAGCAGAGCATTTGACACACTCGGGGCGCGGGGTCTGTCCAAGATTGTCTATTAGAAATTGTAGTTGTTAGTATCGCTAAAAAATAATCATGAGTGACCTATGTCCTGCTCATGTTTGAAAGCGTGGTGTATAGAAAGAATATAAGCATAATTGTTTTTGCGGGTGGGTAATAATATTTGTTTTGTTTGGGTAGTCCCATATTGATGCCAAGCCTGTGCTGATTAGCTCTGGTAATCCAGTGTGTAACATTCTTCCACCTGAGCGATTTGGGAATGATTCTGTGAGTTGTAGTAGATTTGTCCCGGTTCCCATTGTATTTAAAGGTAATTTCACACAGAATGTCTGACAAGTCTGTGTCTGTTTACTCTACAGTGTGTCCTCAACTCTGAGTGTCACACTCAGAGGCTGTTTACATACCTATGAAGAGTGATGTCATCCTGATGGTAAAAAAACAGCACCTGCCATGGCTGAGTTAGGATGGTGTGTGTGTGTGTGTGTGTGTGTGTGTGTGTGTGTGTGTGTGTGTGTGTGTGTGTGTGTGTGTGTGTGTGTGTGTGTGTGTGTGTGTGTGTGTGTGTGTGTGTGTGTGTGTGTGGTTGGGGGGTTAGTAGCCTATCCACGGATGTGTTCAGCGAATAGGCTTGTCAGGCTTGGTTACATAAAGAGTGGTGTGGGGGCGCATACATGTTGAAGGAAGAGAACAGAACTGGTACAGGGCTGATTCTGTGTCAGTTAAGTGTAATGTGGTTTGAATGGTTAACTCCCTAAAATCAATATAGTTCTCCCAACAGGAGCTAAACGCACTCAGAATCCCTCCTGAAAGCTGCCACTCTCCCAGTTGTTTTGTTGGGCTTATTTTTTTGCCTTTTCAATATAAAATATCACCTCTCAGCTGGATATGTAGTGTTCTGTATAAGTCCCTCATGGGAGGATTAAGGATTATGTAATACAATAGACCGCTTGTTCAGTTTGTTTTGTAGAAATTGTTTCACTCTTGATCTGGCAGGCTATAGGGAAAGAATGGGGAAGTCAAGTTGAATGTGCGTGTAGAGAGGGGTGGTAAGTAGGGTGGTGGGGGGTAATTGTCTCTATGGCCGGGGGGAGATAAAGGGTGGGGGGAGGCATTAAGACTGGGCCTTGCCATATTGTCTGGGCAAATGGGTTTAAGGGCCAAAACATCTGTTAGCAGAGCTAATGCTTTTTGTCGTTGGCCTTTTGATGACTTTATTGGTGGGATGGCCTCACCCCTCTGACGCACACGCATCTCCATCTCCATTGCTCCATGTCCCCATTCCCCGAGATAGCTCATCAGATGTTTAAGAGACGGCCCCATCTGTTGATACCCGTGCAGAAAGAAGTGAACTCCTAACCTGTTGGGGTTACGTAATACGTCCTCAGATGGGCCAATATTATTCTTCGTAGGGAAGCTTTTTAACCCAATTCTGTTTTCTGACCGTGTTGCCCCCCCTCTGAAATGCTGAAAAACAAATGAAGAAACTAAAATTAAACATTTATGAATGGGCGTTAAAAATGAATATGGCAGCCCCGTGTGCATAACAAAAGATTTTCTCCTTTTTGCCTCATATGAGTTGCCGAGCTGTATCCAGGCAGACTTAAAGTCAATATTGGAGAGTTGTTTATTGACAGTTGCAAATGTAAGAACTCCTTCTCTCGCTATGGTGTTTGTGTTTCTTCAAACACTTGGTATAATATTTACATCTGCCATGCGTCGCACAGTTGTTATAAAGTGGTGAATATGTATGTGTATGCCGTAACACCCGGGCAGAAACACAGCGCTTGTTTCACAGCCTCTCATCTCTCCCTCCTTGTGCTGTTACTCTGCCAAGATTTGGTTTCCTCCCACACACTCTTCTGTCGTTGTTTGTTTTAGCGCCGTTGTTTCGGACAGAGCCACTCAGAGAGGGATGTGTACTGTGTACTGTTGTCTTATTGAAGCAGAGGCATAGCGGCATGAATCATTGGACTATGTTACCAGGGCCCCAAGTACAGTATAAGAGGGCCCAGAATTTGGGTATGACACCATGTCGTTCCACCAGTGGGATGCTGGAATGGTGTGTGATGGATTGACCGTCACTAGAGCCTGGCTCTTTCGTGTAGCGGATAGAGGCCTGGTTTGGTAACCTAGAAGGTCAGTGTTCGAGCCCCAGCGGCCATCTCTACTCCCCTTGCTACATAGTTGTTGAAAAGACTTCACTACCATAATTCTACACTACTATGGCATTACAGTAATACATTGAGACTTGCTCATTGCCATTCTGGTAACAGCACATTTATAACAGGGACCATATTTTAACAGATTAAAATTTTTGGACCGTTACAGCACAAGGGGTGATGGTCAGCCTGTGCTTGGTTGTTTGGCCATCGGGCACAACATGAGCAATAGCATTTAGATTTGTATAGCACCACATGATGAAGCAGTACATGACTGTCATTCAATGTGCTTGAGAGGAAAGAAAGAGAAGAGAGAAGAAAATATTATAGAAAGTAGAAAGTATAGGAAGTATTATAGAGAGTAGGCAGATGAAAAAAAATATTTTTTAAAACACAATACTGTTGGGTCAATTCTAATTTGAGGAGGGAAGGTGGTATTGTGTATCATGGGTGTATATCAGTGGAGTTAATGCATCCATGGGGAATGAGATTAAATAGGTTATGTGCTTTGCATTTTATGCCCCTGTTTGTATTCACAGGCTACATTAGCATGCCATCTGTAAGACTCACTATAACCATTTACGTATATTTTCCACACAGTGTGGGGGACAGCACAATGTAAATGTACCCAAAGAAAACCAACATCATGTTATATTATAAAGAACATAATATTTCTTCTTTCTTTCTTTCTTTCTTTCTTTCTTTCTTTCTTTCTTTCTTTCTTTCTTTCTTTCTTTCTTTCTTTCTTTCTTTCTTTCTTTCTTTCTTTCTTTCTTTCTTTCTCAGCTCTCTCTCTCATTTGTGTCCTGGCATCCTGATGCCCTGCCCCCACCCCCTCTGGTCTTTGTTATGGTTGCCACCATAAGCAACACCCCCCCCCCCCCCCCCATGTCAACCCCTCCAAAACCTACACCGCTCTCACGCATGATCTCCGGTGGGAGCCCAACGCTTCGTGCCCGGCAGGCTACTGTGCCTCCCCATTACTCACCCTCCACCAGAGATGCTGCTGAGGAGGAAAGACTCCCACCATCCTCCCTCTCTGCTCTACCTCCCTCTCTTCCTCTCCTCTTCTCTCATCGCCGTTTCTCCTCTCCTGTGTTCATTCATCCTCCACTCATCTCATCTTCTCTGCTCTCCAGTTCTCCCTCCCTCTTTCTTCTGCTTTCTCCTCTCCTCTCCTGTTCTCTCCATGTTCTCTCTCATCCTCCATTACCTCTCCTCTCCTCTCCTCTCCTCTCCTCTCCTCTCCTCTCCTCTCCTCTCCTCTCCTCTCCTCTCCTCTCCTCCCGTAGCAGGCACCTGCTTCCCAATGCCACTTGAAAGAAACCCACACATTTAGACAAGAACACACACACACACTCTCTCTCTGTCATGGGCATGATGGCAATAACATGCACCAAAAGCGCACATAGGCATATACAGTATACACCAAACACACACGTGTAAGCTCACATATGAATTCCCTGAGCAAGCACGAGCATACCAAAATGCACCATGCCTATGCACGGAACGGATGAGGAGAAGGAAATAATTCACTCCCTCATCATTCCCCTTCCCTCTGTTCTGTGTTGTCGTGGCGATGCTGGTGTGTCACGTGAGCGAGAGTGGTGAGCATGTGAGCAGCATCTAAAGAGGCTGGTTATGTAAGAAGGGGCTTCAGTGTTTTCAGCACACAGTAGCAGTTTCACTGGAGGAGTACCCCCCTCCCACAGCAAACGCACACGCTCCTCTTTCGCCCAACAGCTCTTGCCCCCCATTGGTAATCCTTCTGACTGCTGTGGCAGCTGCCTGGGTTTTTTTTGCTGCTTTGGGAGAGCACGGATTAGCTGTGGGTGCTCCTGCCGTGATGCAGGGGGACAGGACAGGAAAGGACAGGGGAGGAGAGGAGGGAGCAGGGCTGAGGTGACACATGCATAAGGGGGTGCTAGAGCCTGACAGCCAGAGCCCAGAGCCTAAACTGTATACTTAACCATGCAGGGATGCTTGGAAATCAATGCACTTGCCATTGATAAGAGGGTTGCCAGGTTGGTGGATTCAATTCGTTATGCGTCCATCCATTGCGCCTCTTTAATGAAGCATACACTCACGTACAGTGGCACACTGTGGGCACATATTGAGGGTATAAATCCATTAAATAGCTTTATTATTACTACCGGGGCCAGAGCCTGACTGCTATAGCCCAGCGTCTGTATTGTATACTTAACCATGCAGCGATGCTTGGAAATCAAATCAGTGCATTTGCTTTTGGTAAGATGGTTGTCAGGTAGGTAGGTAGGTGGATCCATCCATCCGTCCCTCCATTGAGGGCCTCAAATCAAGCATGTATTCGCGTACAGTGGCGCATTATGGGCACACATTGAGGATGCAAACTAGGGGTCGACCGATACAGGTTTTTTAATGGCCGATGCGATACCGATTTTTTTTTCATCACCCTTGGCCGATACCCGATTTCCGATTCCCGATATTTGGGGCCGATATGGGTTAAAAAAAGGTTAAAAAATGACAAATATTCCAGGTCTCAAGTTAAAAATAAACATTCCTTTAGCATTATCAAATTGAGGTAGAACTTGTACCATTTAAACACCCACCCTAACAATCAAGTAATGTCTAACAATCAAGTAATACAAAAATAAAGTGTCTTGGTGCTTTAAAAAAAAAAAAAAAACAAATGACATAAAATAATAAATATTGCTTATCGGCCAAAACCACACGCGTATCAGCCGATACGATACACTTAAAAATGCACATATCGGCCAGATACCGATATATCGGTCTATCCTTAATGCAAACCCATGAAATGACTGTATTGTTATTGCAATATGAAGAATTGGGTGAATCTCTAGGCTGTACATAATGTCACATGAGTGGCTCTATTCTCTTTTTCGCTCACTCACACTTTCCAGTGTGGCTGTGACATTTTAAGGCTATAGCACAGTCATCTCCCACTTGGTGCAGAAATGCCATGTGCCCCCATGTTTTGTTAGTTTTTTTGCCCTTGGACAGATGATTCAGATTGTATGGGAGCAGGCAATAATAAATATTACAATGGATCCAATTCAGAATTGGCCTTATCCAATTGTCATGATTTCAGAAAGTAACTGCCAAAGCTCTAGAAATGCACACTTACACTACATTAAGTTATACAAACTTGCTCCAAGTCCAATCTTTTATTTTTCGCACTCATCACAGCTTTTCTCCTACTGTAGTGATTTTCCGGTTGATTATGTTTTGCAGAGTAGTGATAATTTTACTGATTAAGGGAAACAGCATGACAAGAAGGCCCAGCTGACAAGAGCTTACATCAGCACGCCTCGCAGCTCATGAGTGGTTTGTCCTGGCTGTGTGTGGTATTGATCTCACAGAGGGGGATTTCCTGTGTTGGTAGTCCTTCAGCACACTGCATCTCCTGTCTTGGCTGGTCACTCAGGTCAGTAGTAGTAGTGAAGGTCATATGGGAGTGCTTGCTGCATTTTATAACCTAAGGCACCTTCGCAAATTCATCTCCTTGCTTGCTCGGTCTTTCACTCAGTCACTCTCACTCACGCACGCACGCACGCACGCACGCACGCACGCACGCACGCACGCACGCACGCACGCACGCACGCACGCACGCACACATGAATGCAACTAACATACACAATCACTCTCTCACACATAAACACACAGTCACTCTCAGTCTCAGAAACACACACACAGAGACACACGCACACGCCCGCACGCCGATACTTCATTCAATTACGACTGGCTTTACTACAGACTGTGCTGTGTCTGTGGAGAGGAGCGTGTTCACTACTGATACTGAGAGAGAGGGAAGAGGGGACGTTTAGATTGAGAGTGAATGAGTGCCTGTGTGTTTCAGTGAGGTGGAGAGAGAGATAGCAGAGAGCATTGGGGACAGAATGAATGTGTGTGTGTGTGTGTGTGTGTGTGTGTGTGTGTGTGTGTGTGTGTGTGTGTGTGTGTGTGTGTGTGTGTGTGTGTGTGTGTGTGTGTGTGTGTGTGTGTGTGTGTGAGAGAGAGAGAGAGAGAGAAAAAGAAAAGAGAGTAGCTACTGTATGGTCAGCAAGCTAAATGTAGTGTGTGTTGTATCCAGATCAATGGTCAGTTTGGCTTGGAGTCTTATTGCGTCCTGGTTCATCCATCAATGCTGAAGGTTCACATCGCAGATGGCTGCCCCTTAAAGAAACAGGCATAACTAATAAAACTAGCCTGGACAGTTGACTGGACATAACACAGCATGCACATTAAATGCAGTCTTAATTTAACTCTTACAGAGTCAACTTGGTCAACATCCTCTAGATTGTATTTGGTCCCAGAGTATTAGTTGAATTAACTCTGCATTTTTTACTGGTCTGTACTAACCTTGGTTCAGTTCCATTCCCACCTGGCTTTGTAGTAGGATAATAGCCGCCATTACTTCAGTAGTAGGCCTATGTATCTGGGCGTTCTAGTAAGCATCAGCCAAGTATTTAGTTCGAAAAACAAAGGCTTAACCATGTTTTTTCTCTTTGGGCATTGCATGAACTGAAGTCAGAGATTCTATCCCCGTTGCCTGCAATGTCAGATATAAAAGCTCTTTCTTTCAACAGGCTCGGGGCTGGCTGAAATTACTAAGCGGATTTATAGGCGCCCTTCTCCTCTCCGACCACTTGCTTAGTTCGTGCTCCAAAGCTGCCCTTTGTCTGCCATGATTTCTACAGCCGCACCTGTGCTCTCCCTGCTGCTGCTGCTGCCGCCACTGCTGTTTCCAAGACCGCTGACAGCTTTGGCTGGGGCGGGGATCAAGTCATCTGAAAGCTCCCCGACTCAATACACACAATGTAATAGGGACCCAAATTTTGGGGGCCACTCCTCCTGGGCCTGGCACAACTGACTCGTTTGTCCCCCCTTTGTCCCACCCTATCGGCTTCTCTGGGTGTTTCAATTGCTCGACACATTTGTTGGTTCTTGGAAACAGTTTACCAGTCAGTGTACTACTCCAGACCATCTCTCTTTGTTTCTCTCTTTCTCTCTCCCTCACTCTCTCCCGCCCTTTCTCTTTTCTTCTTCTGTTTCTCACTGCACTTTATTTGTGCTTTTATTTCTTTTCTGTTAGCTTCGCATTTCATTGCCTCTCCATGTAACTATGGGAACAGAGAGAGAGAGAGCGCTTTGTGTGTGTGTGTGTGTGTGTTCGTGTGTGTGTGTTGGTGAGCGTGCATGCTTGTGTGCTTGCATGTCTCAGTGAAGACAAAAGCACAGTTAGGTTGGATGAGACCAACTAGCCGACAGACAGACGAACAGGCAAGACGGTTTGTTATGTAAGCCAGTGCCTTGCTAGTCAGACAAACCATAGCCTGTGCTTTGCTCACTCGCACAGTGGCAATATTTTGGATGGAGAGGGGTCTGGGTTATTTAAGGTCATACTGTATTACCAATGCATTGGCAACGGTGCAGTATCTCAGCACAACTACATTGAATTAAACTGCATAAATCTTGCCTTTAGTGCCTTTTTGGGGTTGTTTTTTTTGGGAAAATGGTGGGAGCGTAGGAGAGAGTGAGAAACGAGAGGCTGCCTGGTACACTCCAGCAGGGTCATTGAGTACACTCTCGAGTTTTTTGTGTGTGCTATGCGAATGACTGTCCTGTGTTTGTGTGTGTGTGTGTGTGTGTGTGTGTGTGTGTGCGCGTGTGTGTGTGCGCGTGTGTGTGCGCGTGTGTGTGCGCGTGTGTGTGCGCGTGTGTGTGTGCGCGTGTGTGTGTGCGCGTGCGCGTGTGCATGTGCGTGTGCGTGTGCGTGAAGCCTTGAGGTAAAAGAGTTTTGGGGGTAGAAATTTATCAGCAGTTTTGTGGAGGGGAGCTCCACCTGCTACAGCTTCTCTTCTCATTGGTATTCTGCTGCAGTGGGTCCAGCAATGGAGAGAGAGAGAGAGAGAGAGAGAGAGAGAGAGAGAGAGAGAGGAGAGAGAGAGAGAGGAGAGAGAGAGAGAGAGAGAGAGAGAGAGAGAGAGAGAGAGAGAGAGAGAGAGAGAGAGAGAGAGAGAGAGAGAGAGAGAGAGAGAGAGTATGTGCATGTGTGTACCTTCCAGAGAATCTGAAGTCTGCCTTGGGGACACGTTTATAACTCTGACTGAGATTAAGCACACACACACTTACACACACAAGCATGCATACTGATACACACACATAATGATGCACACATACAGACTGATACACACGCACAAGCACACACACACACACATTTGGATACAATCAGCGGAAACTACTTTGTCACGAATAAAAAGCTGCAAGTCCTCGGCTCAGTGATAACTGCAGTCTTATGATGACGATCATTTCCCCCGGGCAGTAGGCGTCCTACTGGATATAATTTGTTATATTGGTTGCCATACACTGCTACTTCATTTTCATGTATTGCTGTATTACCATATTAACAGCATAATTTTCCTATTGTACTGGCAGTTGGTAAAATAAATGAATCCATCCATCCATCCATCCATCCATCCATCCATCCATCCATCCATCCATGCATGCATCCACCGTACAGTATCTTGTGTACTTATGTTTTTGTTTGCGATTAGTACTTCAGCACAAGGGCTGCTTTTTTGTCCAGCTGCTGCCTCCAAGCTGAATTGATACTATTGGATGTAATGATTTCCTCGGAGGAGATAATCCCAATCAGTGTTTGTAAGTTGGCATTGGAACGTGATTTTGTCTGATTCGCATGAGTTCTGGGCACCAGAGCGAGAGTGAAACACAGCTTCGTTCTGTCTGTCTTTCGGATGACAATGAGCGCAGTTTGTCTCACACACACACCATACGTGCAACTCCCAGTGTGAGTGTGGGACTAAGAACAGCGCTTTGTTTTGGTTAATAGAGTCGTCTCTTTCTTCTCCTCCCCCACTTTCTCTTCCTTCCCTCTTCTCTTTCGTCATCTCAACTCTCCACTTCATCTCTTTCTTTTACTCTCTTCTTCTCTCCTCCCCTCTTGTTCTCGCGTTCTCTCCTCCTTCCGTCGTCATCTCTTCCTCACATCCTCTCTTCTCCTCTTCATCCTCTCCTCTATTCTCCTCTCCACATCTCTCCTCACCCCCTCTCCTCTCATCTCTTTTCCTCCACCTTTCCTCTCCTCTCCTTTCCTTTCCTTTCCTTTCTTTTCCTCTCCTCTCCTCTCCTCTCCTCTCCTCCTCTCCTCTCCTCTCCATCACTCCCCTCCTCCTCCCCTCTCCTCTCCTCCTCATCTCTCTTTTTCTCCTCTACTCCCCTCCTCTCCTCTCTTCATTTCCTTCTCCTCCTCCTTCTCCTCCTCCCTCCCGTCTCTTTGGGTGATATCACACCTCCCCAGGTTGTCAGTGTATGCAGATACAGTAGATGATGAATATAATTTAGGCTGCCCCAGCTGCTGTGCTGCTCTGTTGTGTTGTGGCGTGTTGAAGTCCTTACAGCGCCATAGCAGGGTGTATTATATTATGTATCATCCTGTATCATCCTTCCTCTGGTGCTGTGCTAGTGTATCTGTCTGACAGTTGAAGGTGAGTAAGGGAGGCCGTGCCTAAAGCCTGCTGGCAGTGATGGGAGCCCCTGTGGAGGCACTGATTAGGAGACTGCAGCAAGGACATCGATTCCCAACAACTAACAGTAAAGTTTCTCTGCTGGGGGAGTAATATGCACGCGCAGGCATACCACATACCCACAGACACCCTCTGACACATCGAGACAGGTATATAGATACGCGTACAGTATACACTCACACATACTGTAGCATACAGTCATACACACACACACACACACACACACACACATGCACACGCGCACACGCACATGCACACACGCGCACACACACACTTTAGCCAAAATTCTGTGTTTGAAAAGGAAAAGTAGAGCGTTTCTAAGACAGACTGGCAAAGGCAGCAAAGCACCCTGAAGGGGTCTGGCTACCCCTATCTATGTCACACAATGAAGAACATACAGTCAGAATAGGGTCAAGATGAAATTTGAGCAGGTTCAAGCAGTCACGCTCAAGGGCTATGTCAAGAAGGAAGACTACTCCCGTAACCATGATACTGTATGGAGCTCTTCGTTAGCTTTGGTGGACATTCATAAGATGATCTCCAAATGGCATCTGTGTGTTATCTGCCTTGAAGATGCACACCATCTCTGGTAGCATCCATCATCACACTCTGCACCACTTCCATAGTAGGAGCGGTGGACACAATGAGAATTAGTCATAGATTAGAGAGTTCATCTATGTAGGGATAGACATTAATGCGAAGCGACACACACATACATTTATAAATTATCAAGTGTTTTTGATGCATTTAGAGCTGGATTTGATTAAGTGGAGTCACGATATGATGAAAACATGCTTCATCATCTTGATTAGGCGTTCATCATTCAAAGCACAGATTCGTCATCTATCATTTAATGATATTGGCCTCCAGGGTAGAAAGTAACACAATTCATCCATAAAAAAGGGGAGCAATAAAAAAATCCCAGAGCCTGCTTGTGAATTGGGGGAGGAAAAGCGTGATAAACTGCACAGTAAATCAATTTGAAAAAAAAAAACCCTTGATTGACTCCTCGTATGGAGAGGCATTGCTCTGACTATCATCAGAATTTACTGTTATCATTCACAGCAAGCAATTGTCGCAGCTCATGCAATTATATTTTTATCCTATTAATTTGTGTCGCTTTTGTTGCTTCACATTTTAATGCATAGCTGTCTGATACTATTACCAGATGCATGGCCATGTTTCTCCCCTTAAGCCAGGGCAAGGTGGCAAACAAATTTGGAAAGAATCTTTTTTCTATGTTGACTGACCAATATAGTTTTAAAACACACACACACACACACACACTGACCGGCCAGCAGTAGAACCTCAAGCCAAAGCTGTTTTTGGCTGAATTGGGCTGAAAAACATGACTAATCATCCCAATGTATTTATCTGACGCTAAACTAGAGGAACTTCATGTACTCCATGGCCATGTTTCTCTCTGTCACGTTTCCACCCCTCCTCCTCCCTTCCTCTTTTCCTCTTCCTTCTCTTCCTCCTCTTCTCATCCTCCTCCTCTTCTTCCTCCCCTCCTTCTCTTTCTCATCTTCCTCTTTTTCTTCTCTTCCTCCTATTCTTCCTCTTCCTCCTCTTCCTTTTCTTCTTCTTCTTTTTCTTCTTCCTTTCCTCCACTACTACTTCTTTTCTTCATCTCTGCCCCTCTTCCTCCTCTTCCTCCAGTAGCTGGTGCCTGAGTGTGTCTCTGTGACCACAGCCTCTCAGGGCGCTTGTCTCTACTTGTTTGCATCAGCGCTGATGCTGTCAAGGGCTGTGTGTGTGTGTGTGTGTGTGTGTGTGTGTGTGTGTGTGTGTGTGTGTGTGTGTGTGTGTGTGTGTGTGTGTCGTGTGTGTGTGTGTGTGTGTGTGTGTGTGTGTCTGTGTGTGTGTGTGTCTGTGTGTGTGTGTGTGTGTGTGTGTGTCTGTGTGTGTGTCTGTGTCTGTGTGTGTGTCTGTGTCTGTGTGTGTGTCTGTGTCTGTGTGTATGTGTCTCTCTATGTGTGTGTGTCTATGTGTTGTGTGTCTATGTGTCTGTGTTTGAGTGTGTGTCTGTGTGTGTGCACGCATCTGTGTGTGTGTGTGTGTGTGTGTGTGTGTGTGTGTGTGTGTGTGTGTGTGTGTGTGTGTGTGTGTGTGTGTGTGTGTGTGTGCGCGTGCATACATGCCACAATGTTGGACAGGTTCTCGTCAGCCTCTCGTCTCGGCTTGGTAACTGGAGCCGCCCGGTCTCTTCCTTCCATGGACGAACCAATGAGATAGTCCATCAGTACACACTCACACACACACACACACACACACACTCACACACACACACACACACACACACCAGGCAGGCAAAGGCACTGCTGAGTTCCTTGGCCCTGTTTACATCCGAATGGAAGTCGTCGTTTGATTAAGCATCCAGGGCAGTGAAGCGAAAGAAGAGAAGCCAGGAGTGAGGAGAGAGAGAGAGGGTAGAAGGGAGTGGGGGACAGAAGAGGAGAGGAGTGGGGTAAGGATGGAAGAGTGGGGGAGAGGAGAGGGGGGAAGGAAAGGATGGAGAGGGGGAAAGGAGAGGGGGGAGGGTGGAGAAGGGAAGAGGAGAGAGAGAGAGAGACCGAAGGATGGAGGAGGATAGAGGAGAGGGGGGAGTTAAGGATTGAGAGGAGTGGAGTCGAGGGAAGGAAAGAGGGCGGTGGTGGAGGAAAAGGAGGAAAGGAGGTGTTAAGGAGAGGAAAGGAGGGATTGGAGATTAGAGGAAAAGAGTGAAGGAGAAGAGAGGAAGGAGAGAGAAAAAAGCAAAGACCTCGGCTTCCATTAGTAGCTTAGCTTTGAGGCAGTAAGAGCCCTTTTACATAAACCAGTCTCCCTCCCCTTCGAGCAACTTCAACAGCCAGTCAGCCCTGCAGATAGAATGAGGGTGAGGAGGAAAATAGGACAAAGCCAGGGTGAGATGCACAGAAGATGGCAGGAGGAGAGAACATTTGTACGTTTTTGGAGAGAAGACGATGAACAGTGAAGTATGAAGCAAAGCTGTAAACAGCCTTTCCTTTTCAGACCCAGAGCCCAGACATGTTGTATAAGCTGCTTGTGTAAAGGCAGTAAAAAAACGCAAGACCCAGATTTGCATCGTTGCCACATTGCCACCTGCAACATACATTATTGCCCCAGAGCCTCCATTCATTACTTACACCTTAGCCTATTGTTTGAGTGTGCTTGCCATGTGTGCTGTGGTGAATGTGTTTTACATCTGTGAAATTACTTTTTTTTACTGCTGTCGCCTGTCGCCATGTGGTTGGACATTGTGAGGCAGAACACTTTGACAGGGAAATAAGCTTTTTATAGATATGGAAACAAAGTGTTCTAAAATAAGCTGCTGTTGTGGAACCTGAATAAGAGCATACAAAGCAAATCCAAATGGTATGGCTATATATAAAGTCACACTGTATCTCCACTTTTTCTTCTGTCAAGCATTCAGAATGAGCCACGCGGCCAACGGATTGTTTTTCCTTTTCGCTCCGCACGAACATATTCAACAGATGGACAGCATTCCCTCGGGGACCAGGGACGTCGCGCATGGCCATCTTTCACTCAATTATAAATCCATTAACCTCGATTCACTCTGTTGCAGAGACCCTCGACTCACTATCTCCTCTGTAGCTTCAGAATATGGTTGATTATATTAATACTTTTTACTTTTCACTTTGTATACTTTGTATTTAGTGTCTTTTTTTGCAATGCGTTTTTGCAGCTCAATGAATCCCAACAGATGATTCATTTTAGGTTCAGGTACGATTTGTATATTACGATACGTTTTTATATCGCTACAGCGGCGCCGGTCAGAATTGATGCAGGCTCCGTGTTGAGTGTGTGCTCCATCTTCATAAGTCAGGGTGAGGAGGCCTGTCAGCCACGCTCTTGATGGATGGCTGTCAGTGAGAGCAGGGCTGGAGCAAGATGGAGGATTTCATTCCCATCAGTATTATACACATAGACACACACACACACACACACACACACACACACACACACACACACACACACACACACACACACACACACACACACACACACACACACACACACACACATTGATGGCAAGTCTCAAAGAGTCAACTTTAAGTTTAATGGTAAAGGAAAAGTAGCCAACTCTGTGCTTGTGTGTGTCTGTGTGCATGGGAGTGATTGTGCGTGTGCGTGTGCGTGTGCGTGTGCGTGTGCGTGTGCGTGTGCGTGCGCGCGTGCCTGTGCACGTGCACGTGCATATGTCAATTTTGTGTTTTATGTTGTGCATTTTTTTGCGTATAGTTACTGTAAGTTGACGTGTTTGATATTCACCATTATGTTCGCACTGATTCTTGCAGTGGATTGACACACTAGAGCACTGGGTTGTTAACACTGTAGTGCGCTGGATTGACATAATTGCTGGCATGTTTATGATGGCTGTCTTTCACCTGTCTCTGTTCAGCAAACTGTGTAATACGCACCTGACTAAAACCACATCATGCATAGTTTTATTCATAACTACGTAGTAGCTGGTAGCTACACTGTCTATGTTGTGGAGGGCAATCATGACCTGCATGCAATACAAATCTGATCTGACACTCTTCCATCAGCACCCAAGTGTTGATTTTCTGTTTTTCTCTGTCATTGTTTTGTCTGTTGTAAATGGTTCATTAACATTTCTGCACAATACCTGCTTTGCAGTCTAACTGTGCTTTTCGCTTTGCAATATCGATATTTTTGTCAACTGCAACTGATATCCACCAAGAGTGAAAGTTATGGCTGGCACGCTGTAATAGACATTGACAAGTTTACTACCATATTACTACAATGCTATGACATACAGCAGGGCCTTTAGTAATGCACTATGACTTGGTCATTGCCATTCTGGTAACAGCAAATTATAACCCTGTCGTGTCTTAACGGGTTGGATTGACCACTTTTGTAGTTATCCCTCCTCTATATAGGTGTTGAATGACCCTACACTGCAAACTTAACTACTGTGTATCCTTTCCCCAAGATGACACACTGCACCCTTGTCAGTAATGAGCGCTGAGGAGCTGATTTGTTGTGACTTAATGAAGGCGATATATTCTGTTATTTGTGTACCCGATGCTCGAGGACTCTTGACACTTGTAATTGCACCGG